>NC_090904.1:15031440-15202058 GCF_040956055.1 Brachionichthys hirsutus
GGCTTCAATGAATGGAGGCTGGCTTCCTATCACGCATTCACAGGCTGCTTGCTGCTGATCCGAGTATCATCCGTATATTTATACACGTTTAGACAAAACAGTACTACTCAAGTATTGATGGAAAGAAGTTTAACCACGAGAGAAAACAATATAGTTCTTATATTCAGTATAAAGTACAAAGTGAGGTGACTTGAAAGAGGAATATACAGAGAGAGAGAGAGAGAGAGAGAGAGAGAGAGAGAGAGAGAGAGAGAGAATGGCATTCAGGACCTTGGACAGCTCACTTTCCGAACTCGGCCGAACACTTGTTCTTGCTGCCGCCTCTCTTGTCGTGTCTCTACTTCTAAATTAGCCTTAGGATGGAATATAGATATGCTGAGATCAGTGCCGTTTCACCACAATAAAGTTTTTACCTCACAAAATACTCAAAGAGAACACACAAGATACACACATCGCTGACTTCAAGCAGTTAAAGACCGGAAGGGGGAGATCATGAAGCCGATCATTTAGCGAACAACAAGCCGGATCATTAAGCTAACAGCTAACCCGATCACAGTTTAATAACAGTTAGCCTCTCTGAGAGCGACAGCTGTCTGGATTTGGGGAGTCCTTCGAACCGATTTCACATATTTAAAATGCCTTTCCACATTTACAAATGACATTTTTGGCCACTTAAAAATGGACCCAAGATGTAGTTAAAACAAATGTAATTATCTCAGTGTTTACAACCCCGGTCGCACCATGGGGATCTGCTCCTTTCTCTTCGATTTATTTCAGCGGCCTCGAGCAGCCACAGGGAACCTTCTCGCCCATTTCATTAATTAGACCTCCCTTCAAACACTTTGAGGTAAGAACTTGAACTGTAAATGAAGTGCCTCTTCAGCCACTGAGCGGCTGATCTGTAGCGTAGCCATACTCACAGGAGCGATGGAGTCTCTTTCTCTGCAAAGCTCGTTTTGCACCACGATACTCTCACCTCATCGTCACCGTCGTGGAAGCATCTTGACACCAGTGGCTTGGTGTTATAATGGCACTACAGCTAGCAGCGTGAATCTAGACGGCATCCCAGCATTCCTCAAGCTACCGAGGTATGAGAAGTAACACGGAAGCATCTGGCGTGATGCTTTGGTAGGGAGTTCCTGCTCTGCACAGTCTCACCAAACCTCTCCTACGTCTCGCTATCGATGCATCGAGCTCTAGCCCTCAAGAAACAGACGTGAGCCGTCACCTCAGCACGTATTCTGTTCACATCTGCTGCAACCTGAACCTGCCGGATGAGCTCAAGCCGTGTGTTTGAATCGAAGTGGCCCCCTCCTGCTCGCCGCCTCTCTAAGCGTGTCTGTCAGCAGCGTCTGTGCTGCGTGACAAGTGAATATGAGGGAGGATTATCTGCTTAATTAGAAGGGGAGGTGAGTTATGTGTGTGTGTGAGGGCATTATGATCACGGCACACACGAGAGGAAGGATGTAATCATGAGTAATCAAACACTTTAATGAGGCCCCAGCTGAGCATGATTAACGGTGTCTACCAATCTCCAGCTTCAAACTCATCAGCCCATCCCACAGTCGATTCGCCTCTAGAACACGCTGCCCCAACCCTGCCTTCAAGATAAGCCCTGCTCCATCTCCTCCGTTATAAAACAACTTGAATACTGCTCCTACTGCCTGAGACCCATACAAGGGAGGAACTGGCAATGCCACATTAGCTGCTGCTAACGGCACTGCCCATGAGGCTGCATTGGCTATAATTTATAATGGGTTGACGGCGCATGCAGAAAGAGGCTCTGAATACATAATGAAAAGACAGCCTCCACTTTGAATCTTTAAAATTTAATATTTTTCCTGACTTCATTCTGGATCAGTTACAGGAGACATTTTTCAGACCCCTTTTATGACTGATTTCTGGTGAGTGAATTGAATGCATATTTTACAAGATAGGATTTTTTTTTTTTTAAGTCTCCATTATAAGTAAATGGGAAAATCCAGATTTTTGTTTTGCATCCAGACGGGTATCCGGATCGCTCTCAAACTTTAAAGGGATCCAAGTTAGACAGTAATCCTGATAACAGCCAAACGGCATCCAAAACATAACCTCCTTGCATTTGTTTGGGATTCGATAACAGGTCGGAATGACGGGTCGAGAACGGAGCAGTTAGTCATGTGACGGTACAGCTGATGAACAGATGGCCACTCTCAGGCACACACACTCACTTGAAGACTTTTAATGCCCTTACTTTCCTCATTGGAAATTATAACATTTCACACAATTAGGAGCAAAACATTAGCAGTGGCATTTCACAGAAAGGAGGGGACCGTTTGGTTCCTTCCATGAGCGTTGGTGTGACTGTGGCCTCGACTAATTCAAGATAATCCCGTTTAGGCTTGGCGTCTGCACCTGCTCATCATCAACATCCCTGACAGCAGTGATTAAGAGCATATTGTGTATTGTGAGCTCATTAGCTACTGGAACAGGAGTTGAAGGGCATGTTGCCTCTGTCTCTGCTGGGCTTTTACATTCATCTTTAATTTCCGTCCCTTGGCTGCAAACATACATGATGAATTCCACATAGCTTTAGACCTTCTAATTTATATAAAGACATTATTTTACCTTTAATACAACCACTTTAAACAAATTTGAAGTGGCTCTCAGTAGGAACAGATGTGCCCCCCCCCCCCCCCCCCATCTTATTATTTGTCTCTCAACCGTGCTCTGATAGTATTATGACAAACAGTTTTTGAATGTGTATCACTACCAGACACTTGCTCTCCTGTCAGATTGCTAATTTTAATGCAGACTACTTTGTAAAGGTTAACAGGAAGAGAGTACTGCCAATTTACAAGTCACACACACACACACACACACACACACTGGTCTGTTACCATCTGAATGGGCTGTCAGCTGCATGGTGTCAGAGGCAAGGCTTTCTAGCTCAATTGGATTTCAAATGTAGAGGTCCCTGAACCACAGAGAGGACATTGTCCAACACACACACAGGCCAATTTAAATGGTGGCAGTGAATATGAGGAAGGGGGGGGGGGGTTCCAGATCAACATAGACTTCAATGTAAATGTAATCGTGACTCTTTCAATTCTCATTAAATCTAATTGTCACTTCATTTATTACCTGACTGGCATAAATGGTCCTTGTAGATATACGTTAGTCATTATTACCACCAGTTATTACTGACTTCCATTCAAAGTCAATTATCTGTAGCTCAAATTTGGCATGTAATAGCATGAAGATGACATTCCCATAATGTAATTATAACTAATGATACCTGTTCAAATGCTGCTTCTGTCACAGACCAAGGCAGGTAAGAACACAAATGCACAACAGTAGAAGGGGAATCCAGCAACTGAGCTTTATTGTTCTTTGCCAGGTGAGCACAGGTGACCGGAATGAGCAGATTGCAGGAGGAGGATATGGAAGACAGAAGTTAGTGCATGGAAAATCAGAGGCCCCACCTCAAGCTGCGACAGTTTATCAATTAAACTGTCACTTATAGATGTCGACTGAAACAAACAACTCTTCATGAAGTCAATCTTCATGTAAATTATTGCAGTATGAGCTTGGAATTGTAACCAGTAATTCATCTGCCATTGTATTTTATACATCCATATTGTAATTAGTGGTGAAAAGCACATTCATACTGTTGATAGTTATATTCTACAAAATGTTTTTTATCCAGTCAGCAGTCAAAAGCAGTAATCTGTTAAAATGAAGATATATGTCCAGACTGTCGATATGATGGACACCTTAAAGGCATTGAAATGGGAAGGAAATAAAGATCAAATGTTCTCGATAACTGAAATGATCATTCCTAGTCGGGAATAAAATAAATATTCTACAAAATAAGATTTAGAGAAAATAATATGTGTCATCCACAGGGCTTGATTGTTACAGTCACTGATGTAAAACAGAATTATTTCGGCGTCTTTTTACATTTATGTGCAATTGCAATGTTTACATCCGTACCTTGCTCAGGATCTACCTCACAGGAGAATCACCTCCATCATTCCAAGGATGCAAATCTTCACTGAAATGTGTTGAGAACTTTCTGATATATTAATTAAATGAATATTTATTTTTTTATGGATGCAGTTTTATTGAATCACTGACACAGTGCGTTGAAAAGAATGCTGAGAGAGTCATTTTAGGTAAAAGTCGCGCTATTAACATTAATATTTCAGGAATATGAATTTCTGTGCCAAGTTCCATGACAATCCATCAACACATATTTCAGTTTGCATCAAAGTGCTGGATTGACACTACTAACAGACTGACTAAGCCATCCTTAAACCCATGAGCAAGCCTAGAATTATTATTCTGAACGCCCACAAATCTGTTCCTGTCACTCTGAGAAATGGCTCTCTACATATTATTTAAGTCTGATTGATGACTAAACAGCGACAAGCAAACCCAGCATGGCGGTTTGTTCAGTTCAGTCTATCATTATACACAGGAGAACTTCACCATAGTTCACAAAGAAACAATAGAAAACTAGACGATTCAAGGAAATGGACTAACATTTAAGTCGAGACGATAAACAGAACAACATAATGTAAGGCACAACAGTATCTGCAAGTCTATAAATGACCTTTCAAATTTCCCATTTCTAGCAAAAAGAAACCAAAGATGAGCTGAGACTAAAAAGCCAATTTTGTAGCCTGGTGCTGAATACTAAATGTACTTTTACTTTGAAAATCCTTTTCACTTTCACTTCCTGCTCTTGCACATCCCCCGGCCTAGACTATGGTCCACTGCCACAGAGCTCGAAACTCACTTTCCAACCTTTGCCTCAGTCAGACTGACAAGACAGCTCTGACACAAAAACACAGATACTGAGTTTGTGTTAGACTCCCAGAGGTCGCTCCTATTATTTCCTGAGTGAAAGCTGAGCAAAGGAAAAGCAGCTGCCCGGATCGTTAGACAAGGTGCCGGACTGTGGCATTGATTTGTTTTCTCATTCTCTCTGTTTTCTCATTTCTCTCATTCAGGCTGGAAATGCCAACAGAAGAAAGGTCAGAAAAAGGTGCTGCCTCTCACTCAGCCCGAAACCTTACAGCTCTCAAGCTTATGTCGCTTTCTATTCCCATCAGTGGGCTCGCTGTGCACAGTCACACGACCTGCACAGTCACACGACCTGCAATTCAAACACGGACGGACACTGACACACACACTTGCATAAATGTGAAGGTAATACACACATATGTGGATTTACATGTGCAAGAGAGGAAAAGCCAAAAACTACATGGAGTAAATCCAGAACCTTAAACACACCTAGATTAATTTGGGGGGCCTCCAGGCTTTATTGAAATAAATTTGAGCTTTGCAAATAAAAAATAAATAAATAAAAGAATACTAAGGGTTAATACAACTGAACTTTCGGTTGGCCCCGTGAGGGATTCATCCTCCTAGTGCACATCCATTAAAAAGTATTTATCCTCTAATAACATCGATACTTAGAGACAGCGGAGACACGATCCAAGCCTTACTATGCTCCATTTGGAGCCAACCCTTCCATTTCTTCTATTTAAAAACCACAGCCTTGAGCCAGTGGCCAATGAAACACAGCCACAGATGGTTCCTTAATGCTTGGTATGGCATTTAAGAGATGGGGGGTGAGATCAGTCAAATGGGAGCAGAAACAGGTTTTTTTTATGGCAAAGGTAAGTTAGGGATTAATATGACTGAAGTGCAAAGCTAAGAAAGCCCAAATGCTTTATTGAGCCATATGAACCACCTCCTCAATACTGCAGGATTGATCTGAAGGTGTTTTTGACCAGATGAGGGAAACTTTATCCAACTGCTGTGTTGTCATATATGAAACTCAAGAGCATCTATTAAGAGTAAAATTATTTCTAACTGTATCTCAAAATTATGCAGCTAATAAGAAATTCTCCTGCTCTCTGTTTGTCGACGTGATTCTGTTTGATCGCCATGCAGGCTAATCATCATTTAGTAAAAGACAGTATACCTGATGAGTGTTCTGTCTATAGAAATGTTATTTATATGCCGATTGATGTTTCTCTTGTCATAGCCATCATCAATGACGAAGACCTCCTCTGCTTTTCTTGCACTGGGCGAGGAGCTCACGCTGTGTCCGCAGCATTGAAGTCAGTCAGAGGCAGCAGCAAATACACATTTGGCTCTATTTTAGAGATACATCTATAATACAGCTCTAAAATTCCAGATCACATGTCTGTCTTGTATTTATAGTTCACCGCCATTACAGTGATTAGTACCAAGAAGGTTGTGTTATTGCTCCGGTTAGTTCAGTGGTTCTCAAATGGTGGGGCGCGGTGCGATGTCAGGGGGGGCGCCTGTGATCGCGGAGAAAATGTTTTTTTGCCTTACGAGAGTAACATGTAATTGCACATCCACTCCAGTAGTTGGCAGTGGCGCCCTGATTGTCAGAGTGCGCGCAGGGAGTGTTAGCAGAAGAAGAGCGGTTGTAAACAATCTACGGTGGGAGAAGAAGAAAGACCAGACTTCCTTATTTTCGGTTGCAGACTAAAAAAAATGGTAATAAAGTTATTCTTTGTTGTAAGTTGGTCTATATTTCTTTCTTTTTCATATTTCTTTTGTATGTTAATAAGGATACAAGAGTTTGTTATTTATTTTTTTTCGGGGGGGGGGGCGCGAAATGTTTTTTTCTTTCTAGGGGGGTCGCGACAGAAAATAATTGAGAAGCACTGGGTTAGTTTGTGTCTTTCAGCAGGATACAGAAAAACAAACATGAATATTTCTGTTGGCCCAACTTTCATCCAACTGTATGGGAAAAGGAAGAGCCCATTAAAGTTCAGGACAAATGCACAAATTAGTTTTTCTTTCTTTTCGGGGTGGAAGCTGGAAGAATTCTCACCAATTAATGGAGAAATAAAAAAAAAGGTTATTTTTAATATTTTAGAGTCTTTTGAATTCTAAAACACAAATAAACATTCCCACAGCTTTGCACACGGCTGCAGGATAATTAGTCGTGACTGCTACATTCCTGTCCTTTATCTAAGGGTCGGTGTAACCTCAGTGTGATGGAACAGTGTTTCTACTCTTACAGCCTGTGTTTGTCGTCACCACTGTGTGGCTTTCTTGAGAAAAGCCACAAATGTACTGCAACATATGGAAGAGCTGTAAACAAACACGGGGAGTTCCTGGAAGGTGTGAAGAAAAACGAAAAACGAAACACGAGAACACATCTTCCCAGAAGCTGCAGCTAAATCCATTCCAAGTGCGTACGCTTACATAAAACATACTTGTAAAATACAAGTTATAAAATATGCAAGAAGTGGATTTGCTTTGGAGGTTTGTTCATTTCATGTTGTGCCGGTTTGACGCCCTTTAATGTTGGCGTAAAGAGAATCTGAGCATCTGTGATCAGCATTTGTCGGTGTTTATATACGGCCTCTGTTTACTGTCTGGATGCTTGTTTATCTCCTCTGCTCTTTGTCGCGCCTTCTCTCCTCCGGCGTACTGCTCTCTGTTTTTCCAGTTATATCCTGCAGGACTTCTTAACGTTGCATCTAATGTAAAAGAGCCAAATCTGGTTTGAGTGAGAAAACATCACCAAGCATGTCAAATTCGGTCCTGTCTGTTGGAATTATAGAAAATGGCTGCACAGCCAGACCCCTCGGGAAAAGGGCTGAAAGTGGGAGACGGATGTGTAAAGTTGTCCAGACGTAATGGCTGTGCCATTCATAGTCTGCTCAGTGCAGAAGTCTCGATTTGTTATGATTAAGACATGAGTTTTACATTCAACGACCATCGGAGGAGACAGCAGATTTATTAGAATCTATCTTTAGACTCTCAGATTAATTGTGTGTGTGTGTGTGTGTAAATATGGAGCTGCAGGTAGGCAGCTGTTACTGTCTGTGAAGATCATTTCTGACAATTAGTTGTTGATCCTTGTTGTGCTTAATGTGGCGTCGATTATTCATGATTTGATTGAGTCAGTATTTTATCCCCTGGTAAAGATTTAAATTATTCACGTAGGCCCTTTTCCAACATCAAACAACAGCATATTCGTATTTACAAGGCTTTTCTCAGTCTGCTTCCGCCTGTTCCTGGTTTATATGACAAATAACAAAAAGCCTGATTCTCAGCAATCTGGTGTCACTAAATGTATTTCATTCTTAAAGGACTTATCTATTTCACCATATCTTTCTTATCTACTCCATCTTATATCTGTGTCTGTATATGCCTGAGATTTTTTTCATTTGAGTAGGTTGTTATTTATTTTTTTGTCTTTTCTTTTCTGCTATTATTTGATTATTTTGTGATTTAGGAAGATTTTACTCTTTGCAATGTGAATAACAGAGAATCAGGGCAGTATTTGTGGCTCCACACAGCCGTTCAATCCTGCATTGTCTCTGCTGATGTAGCGATCGAACACGTTGGACTTATGTACACACAGTGGAGAACATTAGCATATTGCATGTCTAAAGCAGTTAACATCACATCGGCTGAGAATTGTGGATCTGATCTTCTGTTCTGTTCTGGAGGATTGCCTCTGCTCTTATCCCATCATGCATCATTATACTTGATTTGATGTGTATAAATAGAAATCAAATACATTCAAAATGAATTCAGACATGACACGACTCGTTAAACTCTCCCTCTGCAAAAAAACACACACAGCACATTTCTGCGTGCAACGTCTCCCTGAGTTCTGCAGGCACGCACACACACACTGCTGTAACAATATCTGAACACCCCCATACTCTCATTTACACCTCTATCATACTCTATATTATAACATCTGCGTTTCTACCACCTGTCATAACATTACTATCCACTAGCGGATGCTATTGCTCAGGTATTGGACAGGAGTTCGCTTGTATTTACAGCCACCGTCGTCATTTTCTCTCCTTCAAGAGATTTATTGTCACAGAAGAGCAACCAAACCGTGATTGGAGCATCAACACTCCACAAACACACGATTTAGGTCAATTTGGCTGCCCAATGATGATTTGAGTGGTTGTTCGTCTCTGTGCCCCCCCACCATGCGCTGGCGATACACCCGGGGTGTGTCGCGCCTCTCACCCACAGCAAGCTGGGATCGGTTCCTGAATTCACTTGAAAATTAGCGCTTTCCTCCCACATTCCCGACCCTGCTAAGCGTCCCATAAGTTGGTCAAACAGACAGACGGACACTGAAGACAGCATCACCAGCTTGGTCGCGGTAATCATTCCTAACTAATGCCGATGGATCAATCAGCAAAGAGACAGGCAGGCAGGGTCATCCAGGGTTGAGTGTTTGCAGACAGAGCTTCGTGTCGGGAATGTGAGTTTAGGCAAATCATACGGGATTGTCTCGTAGCCTTTGAAGTTAATGGTCGCTCAGCTGCATACAAAGCAATCTTACTTGTTTTGACAATTTCTATTTGTGTTTGGCATCAGGAGATGATTACCCAGCTCCTCTCATGCGCCGCATTTCACCTTCAGCAGTGGCTCGGTTCTAAGCAGGAACGTCTGCAGTGATTGATGCTGCCGAGGGGCGTTTAATAACGTCAGAGAAAGAGGTCAGGCAGGATTCCACGGAAACACAACACTCGAATCAAGGCGAGGCTCTGCAGACTCTTTCAAACATACTGAGGCCATAGGCATTCATAACCATGATCGATAGTTTTCTGTGTCAGCACATTCAAGTGAAACGCGATGACACCATTGTGTTACTGGGCAAAGATCAAAGAGGAACGGCTTAAGTCACACGCAGCACCTGAAACCGGCTAGCGCCTCAATCGATGGTGAAAATGCACACCCTTGAAGTCGTGGGTCTGAACACACACAAACGCCGACTGTAGACTCCGACGCTGCAGCCCAACCCAACACCTCCGGGCCTCTGCTTCAGATCAGCTCAGATCAGCTCAGATCAGATCAGATCAGATCAGATCAGATCAGCTGACTCAGCTCTTTAAGCAAATCAGATGATTTCACCAGTGGTTTCCCCGAGGATACTCGAATCATGAATCTGTGCACCGAATTATTAGAACAATTGTGAAACAGTCGCTAAGCAATGCAAATTTTAATGAAAGGGATGTGCAAAAGAGCTGCCATAAAAAAAAAAGGAAAACCTCACTTATGACAGTTGTTGTGTCCACTTTCAAAAAAAGATGTGATGCTGACATAAATAAAGTTTTCCACAGGTTTAATCCTAACCCTCATGAAGGGACAGTTGTAAAGCGGAAGCGAGCGATGAGGAATCGAACCGACAGCCACCTGGTGAGGGCTGGAGCCTCTGGGGGGACCATCATTCATCCCTTCCAGCTTCTGTGGATGAGAGCACATATCATTTTTAGTTTAAAGGATTTAATAGTACAAAATCATAGTAAAAAGAAACCTGATTGCTAAAGAGACTCTAAGATAAAACTTCCCTCCTGCAAGCCATGAAGAGGCTCGTTCCTCGTTCCCTTTGTCCGCCGGTGTTCCGTTTGCTCTGGGGGGGGCAGACACAGAGAGCAACCTTCATCGTGTGGATGCCTCACCCCCCCCCCCCCCCCAGTTCAGTCGCTGTGGCCTTCAGGGACAGTTGGGAAAAAAAACAGGACTGCATGCAAATAATGGCACCTTTCGGATTAGAACATGTGAGAATGCAAAGAGGCTCTCTGGCGTTCTGTTGGCTAACTATCAGCGGATGCCTGCGGTCTCTAGGGTAAAGGGTATGCACTTACTGTTCATTTAGTCTAGAACTTCACCACACAATCCAGTATTCACGCCATTGGCAGCAGCAACCGGCATCTCGCCTGGTGGACTGTGGATCAATCTATATATATATTTAGTGTAGTTGTTTATAATAAACACAGAGAGTTACACAAAGACAATCAGCATCTCATGAATGCTCGGCCTGCTTTCCTTTATATGTAACGTACGGAAGGCGGTTGGGTACTCAACACACTGGTAAGTCACGTGTTCCAGACTTTATGAATGAGGCTTCTTTTACTACATATATGTTACACGCGTGTTAAGGACGTACACAACCTCTGCGCTGCCTTTTCCACGGACAAACACGAGTCAGAATGACAGAAGAGTTTCTTGTTATTCACACAATGTTTACTTTAGGTTTCCGCTTTCACAGCGTAACCTATGATGTGTGGCTTGGTCAAAGACATGAATGGCGCCTCCACGTGTCTCATTTCGAGTTCAGAGAATCCAGCAGATTCCAGATGTTTCCATGTTTCCAGGTTGAGTTTGCATCCATCGCCGTAGTAACGCCATGCAGGCTGAAGGACATGCTGGAAGAAGTACGTCCACGTTGAACGGTCTGCCGCAACGTGCTCCAAGAAGAAGAAGGCTCCGCCCTGCGAAGCAGAGACTGGTTTACACGTACCACCATGTTTAAACCTCTTTGTTGTTGTACTGTATTATAATAATGTATAATTTCTCAGCCCAAAACCGTTTGAGGTTTTGTGCTCGTACGCTACATTTGCTCACATCCTGTGCATCTCCTGGGGGCTAAGCCCCCCCTGTCCTGAAAGCCTAGTGACGCCCCTGGATATGTCATCATTTTTTATCTCATTTGGCTACTTCTGGGTCAACATTTGGACCCCATGCCCAAATTACTTGCCCCTACCCGGTGCGTTAAGGGGCCGGAACGCAGCAGTGAAACGAACCATCAGCGTTCCGGAACGCTCCGTTTGAATCCTTCACCAGCTGCACCGCTGCTCATCACAGCCGCACATCAGCCTTCACGGCACCGAGCGTACATTACGTCACATCTTGCCGAGACTGCATTACCCATACTGCCCTGTGCTTGACGAGACAAGCGCGCATGCCCACTGTAAACATGTTCGTCCAGCTATGACTAAAGACTAAGCTTTGTCTGGTCCAAAAGCGTTGAATATAAACTAAACTTAAAATATTGATATCATTTATTTGTGTTAACCTTTTGCACATTTGTTTTTATGTTTTTTTGTGGGATATGTTCTGCAGTTTACATTTTTTTTACTTGCTGTTAATTCACCTGCTTGCTCATAAAAAGCAAAGAAAATGTAACTGTGTTTTCATTTGTAATATTTACATTTTAACCTGCTCAATTTGATCACGAGTAAGGATTTGAGCCAAGTTAGTTATCCGGGGATCCTTGTATCAAGAGACGAGCTGGTCATGGATCGATCTGTGCGTAAAGGCGGAAATGAGTCAATTATTTAAGATTGACTCACGCGAGAGAGACTACCAGCAGCTTTCTGAGCCACTCTGCCCCTACCTCTCTGTTCTGCGTGTCCCCGTGGGTGGTGTGATCTACTGAATAAGCCAATACGCAATTACGCATAGACTGTGGACATATTTAGGCACTCCAGTGTGGCTCAGAGGTCTAAAATAAATTAAAGCTCTGCCCCTGAGTAAAGTTAAAGGCCAATAGTGTTTTCAATATGACTTTAAAGTGGATGAATAGCTTCTTCCGAGGACTTACTGGTCTCAGGATGCGACGCACTTCGCGCAGAGTTTGCTCCACGCTGTTGACGCAGCAGAGCACCAGCGTGCACACAACGACGTCTACCGAATGGGCCTCGACCGAGCCCATGTCCTCCCCCGAAGTCACCACAAAACTCTCATAAGTGAGGTGGTCGTTGTCGTCCATGCATTGCCTCAGATAGTTCTGCAGATTGGGGTTCGGGTCGGTGCAGATCACGCGAGAATCAGGCGGGTAGAACTCAAAGTTTGCCCCCGTGCCGCAGCCGATCTCCAGGATCGTGAGCCTCCGTCCGGCCCTGCGGAACTCCGGCAGGCTGCGGAACAGCTGCCTCTTGTCGCCGCGCATGGTCTTGTTGTACGTGCTGGATAAACGGCTTAAACGGAACGGGGCGATGCGTTTAAGTATCCGACAAAGCCCGAGCGCTTCGACCAAACACAGAGGAAGGCACAACAGGCTGACGACTAAAGCGCACAGGCGCATCGGGAAAGACATTGCGCGGAGCTGTCGAAGACACGCACAGACTCTGACACACACGCACGCACACACCGGAAGCGCAGGAGTCAACAGTACCGTTCACATTTTCAAAATAGAAGTGCACATAAATGTTTCTTGGAACTTTACTTGTAGAGAATTGATGGTTGTGTCGTTTTCATCCTGGCTGATTCATATGTTAAGGACTTAGAACTTTAGATGTTTGAGAACTTCGTTCTAAAAACCTGAGCGACAGTACCTGTGTTGAACCACACGGTGGTGCTAATATACTGCACTTTACTTAAGAGGGACTCCCCCCCATATTTGGACATTTCCGGTCTGTAACAATTCCATACTCCTTTGAAATTATATTAATAATACTTATAAATAATTATAATAATAATAGTTAATAACAATGCCCAGTTTAAGATTATATATGCAGATTATATAAGGTGATGTGATACAAAGTTTGGCACTGGAGTTGACAAAACTATCAACTTTCAATGCTGACCATACTTTTTGGGGGGTCGAATTAAAAGATACTGAAGTATTAGCCAATGGCTGCTAATGCATGAATAATTGCTTCATATTAGGGTGTCAAATTGAGATAGACCTACAATACAAGACAAAATAACTGTTATTACCACAAAATAAAAGTCTGAAATAAATGATAAAGGCTGAAACGGCTGAAACTGCCTAGACGTTCAGTGACAAATTGGCATGACTCTAACAGTTACTGAGAAAACATCCTATAATGAAATATTATTTTTCTTGCAGAGTAACCAAACTGATTCGTAATGATAATAATGTGATTCCTGATTCTATGTGTTTTAAAGGCTCAGGAGTGGAATTGTGCTGTTCACATTATCCTTGGTGCAGTGGCATAATGAGGAAACCGAGCTGCTTCGGTGGACGTTTGTGTTCTCTGAGTGCTGCCTAGTTAAAAATTCATGCAGGTTTATTGAAGTATCACGAAGGACGACATGAAGATGCTCGGCCGTGTTGATATTTCCCCCCATCTAGTGCCCCAGTGAGTTAAAGACAGCTTTGTGAAATTGTTGTGGATTTGAGCATCTTTGAATGCTGTTGTTCTTTACTTTAGAGTTTTAGAGCTTTAGAGTTTTAACGCACCAGACTACGACTCCCAAGCCTGTTTCCAGCAGCAGTTTACTTTAGTGGTAGGAATCATTTAAGACTTCGGCCTACACAACATTCTCAGTGGAACTTCACTAAACTGATCTTTATGTATTTATTAATTTATTAGTCTTGGTCTTGTGGATAAGGTGCAAAAACCTTCATTGAAGCCAAACCAGCTCAATTATTTCTCAGACTTTTTTTGGGGTGAACCTAGAAGTTGTGTTAACAATCTGTATATTGTGGACCTTGCATCACTTTGTGTTTTAAATTTAACATAAACTCCTAATAGAAGCTTATATCTCCAATTCTAAAAAAAATAACATTAAATTGTTTAAGGAGATCGAGATGAAACATTTTCCTAATTTATATCTATCCCAACCAGAATAGCAGTGATTTTATTTTTCCCCTTCCGACGACGCTGCGGTCTCTCGTCCGTTTTTGAAACTAAAGGCATTTACAGACACTCCCTAACAATTTGCTGAGAGTCATCAATTATGCAGGGTACCCGCACGCACTGGGAAGGAAGATAGCAGCAACAATATGGCGACAGCCGCAATTACTCTGGACTCTCTTCCACATCTGCAGTTCAGAGACGGCTGCCTGGATTCCTTTTAATCCGAGAACAAGTAAGTAGAGAATCTGATCTCCGATCTGCCTCCTATTCTGCACGGCGGGATTCATCGCAGTGCACTTTGACGACTGACTGCATCCCAGTGCCGCAGAGCGGCCCCCCTCTCAGCATCCTCTCCCCTCCTCTGCGGGGGGGCTCGATGCCAGGACATGGACGCATAAACGCGCGCGAGGCGTCGCGTCTCCAGAGGCGGCTGAGATCCAGTCATTACAGGGACGCGTTTGGGATGCGACGCGGTAGAAACACGGAGTGTGGGTGTTGGCCTTGCCGAGGGATGCGCATCTGGGACAGCCGGGATCACGTGAAACTTTGACCGGCGGCAGCGGTCCCTGCGGGGGCAAGCGGGGGGACAATGCGTCGTTCTAAAAATCCTTCCACATGTCAGCTTTCTGGCTGTCGTCATTCTGTAACTGTGATAGTTTTGCTCCTCCATCTGCCCCCCCCCCCCCCCCCCCCCCCTTTGGAGGATGCAGACCTCAGAGGAGCCACTGGAACACCTTGAAACGCATTTCGACACCCGAAGTGTCTGTGGATCAGGCGTTATAAACGGGTGTGGTGTAACCCCCCCTCCCCCCCCCGTGCCTTGAGTTCATGCTCATGGCTGATAAACTCACGGCCAGCTCGTTGGAGTCTGGAGCAGCAATAACGCACACTGCAGTATTTTAGGCTTCGGCCCGAACGACGCGCCTCGATGTTAAAGTAAGATCAGATTAAATCGCTGTAATGTAATACATGGTAAAACACAGGGGGGGCGCTCGTCCCATTCTTTGATTGGATTTATCTGATGTAAACCCGAAGCTGGAATCTAATCTGGATTAATTATCATAACTCGTTAATCCGGACGTTACATATTCTTCTGATGTCATGTAGAAACTGAGTAAATTCCGCCCAACAGTGTGGATCCTAAAGCGTTGCTTGACGCGCGGCGCGCATCCGGCCGCCAGGCAGGCGCGTCAGGGTTGGATTTTGGCACGTCGGGATCGCCTCTTCCGAGTGATTCTGTGGATTTGGGGCAACATCTCAGCTCCAGACACCGTGAACGCGTCGCTCCGGTGTCCCGTTAGCCACCAGGTAACCGGACGCACCACGCAGTGCGCGGACAGCCGACCAGACTGATCCAGGTAACCGGACGCGCGTCCTCCGCCCAGGACGCAGCGAGGAGGACCCCCCCCCGTCCCGAGCCGACCGATCTCTTCCCCCCCCCCCCCCTCTTTGGGAGTCAAACGGTGCATCCGGGCTGCTTCTACTTTTCTGGTTTTTAACAATCCACCGGGCTTTTGGGGGGAATTATTTTTAACACCTGTCGCGACATTGCTTCGTTTTACGACCCCTCGTGTGACCGAGTTCTCGGACGTCGATCGGAAACGTTCGAGCAGTTTCCTCAGTGGCCGTTTCGGGTTTTGCTGCCCGCGCATCACGCAGGACGAAGGTTCCATGCTGCGCTGGATCGAATCACCTTGATGCGGATCAATTGTCGCAATTTGTCGGAGGCGACTTGAAGGTTGTGTCAAGGTTGGGTTGATGAACTTCATTCGTCTTCTGGTCGACTTGGCTGGAACTGGGATCACTGTCTTTGTGATTCATGTCCTGGTCGGTACTCTCATCATTGTTTCAATGAATGAAGCTGGCAAATATTTGATCACCTGAAATGTAACTTGACTTTTAAATTCAGGTACGCGGTGAAATCAAAGCTGGGGTGCCATAAAAATACTGTAAGATAACAGTTGTTTAAAATTACACAATTTTTCCATCATTTGAATAGAGTTTAAACCTTTATTTTTACAAGATTTGTTTTTTTAAATGATAATGTTTACAATAAAATAATTCATTATAGTTTTGTATATAAAAATGCGGAATATTTATTCATTATTCATTTATTCAAATGAAAACAGCGCTAGATTATTTAATTTCTCATATGAAAGATCTCTCCTGTACATTTTTGACGAGATCCACTTTAATACATGTTTTTTTGTTGTAATTTTACATTTTACAGGATAACTTTATATCTTTACTGGATTTAACATCATTAAAAATGAATTGTAAAATAACGTGTTCAAATAGTTACTATTAAATGGGTGGCCATCTGTAGAAAGCAGCACTTCCTCGCATACCGTTTGAAATGGTTAATTAAAGCTACAGACAATATATATATCACAACAGCAGGTCAAACAATCAGGACGCACATTGTGACGTCTCAGTACGATCTTACGAGACTTGAAATTCAATTTGTTACATACTGTACATTAAAAAAAGTCTTCCTTACGATGTGCAGAAAAAATAATGCCATCCTGCTAAACTGAGACAACTTGGGACAACTCATAATGTTAAAAAACATCAAATGCTTCACTTAAAGGTGTTTCCCCATGCACTCAGGTCAGCTTAGTAAAACAGGTCAGGGCACAGACTGCCTGAAAAGCCACCGTCCTGCTGTGTGACAGCAGCAAAGTGGATTTTGGAAGCGAGGTTCAATCTGAAGGCATCTTCTCAGTCCTTGGTGAGAAATCCAGCAGTGTGGCTCGTATCCTGTGTGTCCTGTGACCGGATGCTCCTTTTATACTCACTAACCTGATGCCAGAACCAAATCAGTTTAGAGATGTTCCATCATGTTTTAACCATTAGCATTTGGAGTGTTGTCTCTGCACTTCTTTTTTCTGTACGTCTATAGCGCCAACGCGTGGATCTATTATTCTCAGCCGGCTTTAGATTGCTTGTCTCCTTGTCATTTTAATTATTGCTGTACAGGTAAGCCTGTGTGCTGGGTGATACCTTTAAACCTATCACCGGTTCAGACTCCACCTTAGAGGCTTTCAAGCCAGAACAACGGGCCGACAGCTGCTTTTCTCAGGCGGTGTTACAACCATTGTGCGACACACAAGAGATTATATTCATCTCTGTCTTGACATTTATATATATTCAGGGTAATTTTTTTTATTTTATCTCATCAACTTAACGTTTCAGTTATTCTGATTTCAATGAAAGAAACATCTGATCAGAGCATTGATAAAGCTGTTCATCGGTGCCGTAGCTGATGTTGTGATTTGGTGCTCTATAAATAAATTGATTGGTGATAGTGTTGTGATTGGGGTTGAACAGAGGAAAACTAGGAAACTGTAGGGTGCAGGTTGTTTACAAATGACTATTACATAATGTATTTAAATTTTTATGTTTATTTATTTCATTAATTCTCACGTTTCTGGAGAAAAAAAAGCAAATTAAGAACCGTAGTCGTCTGATCGGGGACTTTAAATAAATGTCACTGGATTTAAAAATCTGATACAAATTACGTTCCATGTCTTTCCATTTATCAGTATCTCATCTCCACTCTCTCTCCCTCTCAGAGCTTGATGCCTGGGTTGGAAAATAAATAAAGAGGAAATAGCTGCAGGATGAAAACATGGCCGCAGCCATTCTTGCACCCCCAGGACCTCACAGCTTCAAGAAATTCACCCCGGAGTCTCTCGCCAACATCGAAAAGCGCATCGAAGAAGAGAAGAACAAGAAGCCGCCTCAACCCAGATCGGACAGTAGTCACCGTGACACGTCTGACGAGAATGAGCAGAAGCCCAACAGCGACCTGGAGGCCGGGAAGAGCCTGCCCTTCATCTACGGCGACATTCCCAATGGGATGTGCACCACACCGCTGGAGGATCTGGATCCATACTATATCAACCAGAAAGTGAGTTTTCATTCTCGCCACATGCACCGAATGACTTTCCCTAAACTAAAGTGAGAAAGTCGAATGTCTTGAAGTTTTACAGATGTATTATTCAATTGTGTGAGATGTGACATGTTTTTTTAAGTACGTCTGTGCAGCTCAGGCAGAACTGCGGTCGAGGGATTGGGTTTGGCTGACCCTGCGGCACTGCAGGGTTGCTGTGCAAGGCCGTTGTTGCCGTGGTGAATTCGTTTTCTGCATTAATTCATGTTGACTTGAAAGCTGGTAAAAATAGCTTCAATATAAATATTCCTCAAATGCCATATTGTACAAGCGGCCCTCGCTTAACGGCGGAGTTAAGAAGACCCCATCGTTAAATGAACCCCCCCCCCCCCCCCCCCCCAACAACTTGGCCATCTTAGAAAAGCTGTGATAGCTTCCAGCAACAGCCAAGTTGCAAGGCGGCTAAAGCGGACATGAAAATGAATCAATGAATGAACATTTTTTGTATTTGCATACACGTAGGCCATTTATACTGTACATAAATACGTACTCAATCACAGCGCTCCATTTCCAGTTTGTTGTAAAGGTAGTCAGTACAAGTGAACGGAAACACAGCACAGGAAATGTCCAGTCACTGTATTCAGGCGCAAAAAGAAAAGAGCAGTATAAATTCTGATGATTCTTAAACTTATCAAATTCACATCCCTAGAAAACGTGACAATATTGTGTGAATACCGGTCGCACTCTTTCCCCCGTGCTCCTCTTCAGCCTGACACACACAAGCCTTTATGACGGAGGGGGAGGAAGCCACGGTGATTCGGTCATTCTTAGTTTGACCTCTTGCTGTCTGTTGCCCGGGGCAACGCAGTGTGGTACAAAGAATGGCCATCAGAAGCATTCAGACACAGCAAAGGGATGAAAAATAAGGTGACGGCAGAAGGGAAGCTCCCGTGTGGGCATGCTTCTGCTTCCACAATTCAAACGGATGTGAACAGGCTTTAAGATAACAGCACATATCAGCATCGGAGGTCCAATCAGTGCTCGTATTATTCCAGAGCACACAAAGCCCTTTCTCCTAACTTTGGGCTTCTGTCCCACAACCTCAGGCTCAGCTGTGCGTTTTACCTCTGGATGCGGGAAAGAGGGATGAGGAGGGATGGCAGGAGGACAGCAAGTGGAGAGGATGGGGAAGGCACTTCAGCTGGGCCGGTGTGGGGGGGGCAGCCAGTCTCCTGTGTGCTGGCAGTGATAATGTGTAAGAGAATCCACAGACTGTGCAGAAGCCCAGTCAGCAGGACCGGAGATCTCAGCCAGCGGCACGCTCTCATAGGGCGCATGAAACTATCAAGCCTTTTGTGATCTATTGATCCGCAGCCCTGGATCGGTGGTGATCACAGGAAGGCCTGATACCCGTCTTATTATCTTTCCCCACTTATTGCCCAGTGCATTCTTTCAATGTCTTCACTTCCTTCTGGCCCTTTTCATGTCGGCGATTGAAGGAAAGCTGTGGAGTTGTTTATCATGGCCCCCCCGCCTGCTCGAGTTGTATGTGCGCACACAAGACTTCAAAATGATGTCGGATTGACTTGAGCGTGACAAGATCCAGATATTCGGAGTGTCCCCCTCCGTTTACAACGTGATGCTACGAAAGATTCTTTTGGAAACGTGCTTTTTTTTAAATTCATTTATGATTTGGCCTCTGATGAATCATTTCACCCGTACATTCTCTCTGTGGCACCTTTTACCTTTTGTAGTTTTGAATTTCTCTACATTCTGCTAACTTCAAGATCTGCTACCTTCCAACACGTTCATCCTTCTGTTGCGTCAGCCAGTTTGGTTGGAGTCACATGCAGGCTGAGGCCTCCGCCTTTTCTCTCCATCTTATCATCATTCATAATGATTTTGTTTCTCCGATCCAATCAATCCTTTCATCCTTTATCACACCTGAAGCTCCGAGTCTTGAGAGTTCATCTCTCCTCCGTCTGCCCTCACCTTTCCAGGCTGCTAATCTCCTCTAACCGACTCACGGTCATTCCATCGCTCAGTATTATGTCACTGTACTGTATGTCAATGAATGTGTCTAAATGTGTGCGTGTGTGTGTGTGTGGGTGTGTTACTGTCAGCTGCAGGAAACTTGATAACAGCACTCATGCATCAAAGAGAGGAAGAAGGGGCAGTGATGAGGAAAAGAAATGCAGCATTGCAGTTCTTGTTTTCCCCTGCGATGGGGAGAAGACTGCTCGTGCTTTTCAAATGTCTGGCGTGATTAGGTAATGTTAAAACTGCTTTGCTCACAGAGGAAGAGCAGGACGGAAAGGACGGAGGGCATGATGGTATTGTGATTTGCACTCTGCAGATTTGAGGTCTGAATCAGATGTTTGGGTTTGAATAGCTGATCTGGCTTCTGTTCAGCCAGCGTCTGATTTAAATTAATTATAACTGGACACATTGTTTATTTCCTCCCAAAGACTAAAACAATGGCTGGAACAATAGTAGTGAAGGATAAATCATAAAGTTTAGCAAACTGCAGATCAGTTCAATGCAATTGATTTTCACATTCACACGTTTCCCTTCAAAGAGAGATCTGATGTTTTTCTGCAGGCGCATTTGATCAAAGTTGAATAAGAGGATGGTTTAGTTCAGTTAAGTTGAAGGAAGTCCGTTAAATTGCTCTAATTATAGCTTGCAGACCTTTGTTCACGTTCTCGTTCTCCCTCTCTGATCCAACGCCACATCTCAAGCAATCTGTTTTTCCAGGGTGTAGAATAAAGAAGAGGGAGAGCGAGGCTTTAATGCTCCGTCTGAGTCCTCGTTCTCTGATGACACAGCATCCCTGTTTGCTGGCTGAGTGAGGAAGGGGGGGGGGGGGGGGGGGGTTGAGTGTTCTTCCACTGGTAGCTGATGGTATAAAAACAGAGGGTGGGGCGAGGATAGGAAAATGGGGGTTTGCAGCACAGTGTTCAGGTGAAGAAGTGGAAAGATGTTTATTAATAGTCCTAGAATTGGTTGGGTAGAAATGAGGCAATAAGAGGGACAGCGAAGGTGAGACGCTTTGGAGACGAGATCAGAGAGACCAGACTTCGATGGATTCGACCAGTTTTGTTATCTGCATCAACTGTGAATATCTATTCATTAAAGGAAAACACAACATTCAAGCACCGAGCGACAACTCAAAATATAATGGACGACAATTCACTCAAGTTATTCCGTATAGTTTTCAGATATCCTCCCCCAAATCAATATCTCACATCAGTTCTTTATCGCCACCACATTCATTTATATACTGAACCTTCATTCATGTTGAATTATGTCCACACTGTAATAAAGACGTTGGGTTAGGGTTAAGCTTTGTGACCAAACCAGCTACTAAACCGTCCAGAATGTTACCCATCAGCTGCTAACGTTTAATATTTTGAATATGATCAGAAACTCCCTAATCAGGTCCAGAATATTGCTCTTCAGATGTTTCGGAAGATGTTTGAGTTTATAAGTTTTAAAGTTGTGCAAATAGATAATAGAACATACATGTGGCGCATCTCGTTACTATTAGTCACTGTTGTTTTCTCTTTCTCTCTTTCTCTCGCTCTCATTTCATCCTCCGTTTTTGTCTGTATGCCGACCCATTCTTCCTCCTCCCTCCATCTACTCATCCATCTCAGGTTTGGCTGTCTCCTCTGCAGCTCTCTGGCTTTCTGTTCTGCATTACTCCTCCTCCATCCCCTCCCCTCATCCCCTGCTCTCTCACTCTCTCTCTCTTTCGCTCTTTGGCTCTTTTTGCTGGTGTCCCATAGTGCTTAAAGTCCACCTCCATTTACCTGCTCCATTATTTGTCATACCCCTCACACACACACACACACACATTCTTGCAGCTGCATTCTACTTCCAGGTTTTCTTTAACCCTGTGTGCAGACTCACCAGTTTTGCAGCAGTGAAGGAAGAAGCTTGTTCTGTGACCGCTGTAGTTGTACGTGTTGTACGAAGGCTGTATCATATCTGTATTTGATTTTTAACACAGCGACTCGGGTGTCTGTGCTGTGATGCTGTGTAATCCTTAGTGCTTGTGTGCTATTTATGTAAATAGAGACCATTCGTCCTCAGATACACATGCATGCTAGTGCTCATATATGTTGGACCCATTTTAATGTGTGGAAAGAAAAAGACACGAATCGTCCAGAGTCTCACATTTGCGACCCTGTTACTATTCCTCTGCTTTACCGATGTTTCTAAAATAGTCATTGTTGCTCTACTGGTTCTGGGCATTATTAGGTAGCAATTCTTATAATGAACACGGTTTTGTTCTATATTTGTGCTCTGCATTTTTATTCACACTGATGTTATGTAAAAACTTTATGTTATACTGATTTTTTTAAGGAAAAAAAAAAATTAGTACAGTTTAGTCAATTTCTGAGTCAGGATTTACATGTTACTGGTTCTGGGGAAAGAGTACATGGCAGTTAAGTCTTCAGTGAGAAAATTAGGAATTTAACTCTTTGTAAGACTCCGAGGACAATCAGTTATTGTTTATTGTGGCAAGTGATCAATTAAGGAAATGGCATTGCATCCGTATTGTAAAGATGCCAAGTTGATATCAATAGTAGACCTTTCTGTCTCCTGATTGACACCGCTGATTGCTTGACTGAAGGATTTTGGACTCTTTGAATTTCCACAAGCTGTAGGATGACCTACATTGGAGCTCAGACCCAATAAGGACATGGACACCTCTGGAATCTTTTCTAAACCTTTGAAAATTCACTGAATCTATCCAAGCCAGTGTGCGTCATGTTCTTTTACACTGGAACATGGGCTGCTGATGAGATACGGCTCATTTTACACCCTCTTCCTCCTTTCATCCACGTTAAAGTACTATGTTTGCCTGGTCAGCAGAACGCTTCACTTGGTCTCTTTCCCATTGAATGCTCTTTCTGCCAAAAGACAGTATGAGAGGAGAAGGGAGGGAAGGAGAGGAGAGGAGTCTTCCAATGCAGAGAATGCATTTTGTCTTTCCCTTGACTGCAGACACTCTTTTTCATTTAATTGGACTTCAGGGCACCTCTCGTCTCAGGACACTTCTGGCCGCCTCTCATTTCTTTCTAATGTTTACTGTGGTGGCATTTTTCTTCTTCTAGTGAACGGTGCCGCATGCATGCTCCCCATCGGTGTGTCATCATTTGTTGAGAGCAGTGACAATTATGCCTACACATAAAACTCAATGTAGAATTATCTTTATTGACTGATTGAATACTTGCACGCAGTATTTTGACAGCTTAATTATTTGTAAGTTAAGGCACAGTTTAGCAATCTTAATATCTTTAACATCAAGTTACTCCTGATGCAAATCATTATTTCCATTGTTTGTCAGTACTAATTAGTTACTAACGGTACATGATATATTTACTGCTTAGCAGTATTGTCAGCGGTGCGCTGTATGCATGTAAGGGATCTGCAGAAGAAGGAAAAAACGTAGACATATGCAACATCCAAATCATCCATTTGTAAACTGCTAGCATAGCAACAACGCTCCCTTTGTTTGTAACTGCTCAACCATAGCCCAATACCACCTTTGGACACAAATATCCACGCACCACGGGAACACGCAGACACACACTGCCGCTTCGCCCCAGTGCCCAGCCCCGCTTGGCTCAGTGCTGTTTATGGGTGGGGAGTGGTTGCTGAGAGCTGAGAGTCAGCAGATCTGCCCCTGATCGATGACAGCATTTGCGGTTCTCTTCCAGTAAGAGCTTTAAACTTCAGGAAAGAAAGTCATTTGGCCACGATGAAGGGAGAGCTTCCCGTTCCCCTGCCTGCTGCTTCCGCGGCAGCATGCGGAGCCGCTGTCACGGTGTCAAGATTAAATCGGGACGGAGCCCCCCCCCCCATCTGATGCTGCCGGGACAGAGGTGCGAACTGTGCCCCCGAGTGTCTTGGCAGAGCAGCGAGGGAGTGGCGGCAGCGTTGCAAACACAATCTTGTGCTCTTGCTGCCACCGTCTCTGCTCCCTATGCTGCAATAGTGTGTTCTTTGTATGATGCAAATGCATTCCAGCCTCACCTGTATACAGCCCTGTAGCTGTAGTGGAAATCGATGGTCTTATCGAGTGACTCAGAGGTGAGCTCAGGACTCAGCTACAGTCGTCGCTTCCCCTTTTTTTTAAAGCACATAGCACAAAGCATTTCTGAGCGTCTACTTAATAGCATGTGTTGATAATTTGCTGTAAAGACCTTGTGCTGTTATCTCTTTCTCTCTTCACAGACATTTATAGTCCTAAACAAAGGGAAAACAATCTTCCGCTTCAGTGCCACGCCCTCCTTGTACATCATAAGCCCTTTTAATCTACTTAGGCGAATAGCTATTAAGATTTTGATACACTCATATCCTTTCAAGTGGCTCCTTTTTCAATGAAAACAGTATTTTAAGCATGCTTGTTTTTGATGGTCTGTTTTGGTGGCGCTGTCTAAGCTTTCCTTAACTCTTGCATCACGTTATTCAGCATGATCATCATGTGTACGATTTTGACCAACTGTATATTCATGACGTTTAGTGACCCGCCAGAGTGGTCCAAACAAGTAGAGTAAGTACACTTCTACATTTGTCTTGTCAGACATCGTATCGCTGCTCAATGTCTCTGTCACATTTTTACCGTCATCTCTCTTTTCTCCAAGGTATACCTTCACAGGTATCTATACGTTTGAGTCGCTCACAAAAATTGTGGCCCGAGGCTTCGCCATTGACGGCTTCACCTTCCTCAGAGATCCCTGGAATTGGCTGGACTTCATGGTTATCTCAATGGCGTGAGTATCTTAACTCCTACTATCGGTATGAATAACAGCTGTAAATGAAAATAATGGAAAATTAAATACAACACATGCACGGGGATTTTAGTATGACAATAAGTATCAGATCCTACTATTGCAGATAATCCGATTACTTAAACTCAGATCCAACTGAACACATTAATAATGACTGCATTCTATTCCGGTGAGACGGTACCAGTCATGAAAGTGTTAATGACAACCTGACCTCTTATATAAAAAGTCAGATGTCTTCTGTCAGAAAATGTGATTACATTTATTTGGCAAGTAAAATCATTTGACCCCATGTTTTAAATTGTCTATTTTGAAATGTTATTTAGTTGCAATTGCTTTCTCCAATATAATGTTTTCAGACATTTAAAACATGGGTGGCAGAATGGTCCCGGGTTCGAATCCTATCTGTGCGGAGTTTGTATGTTCTCCCGGTGTCCGTGTGGGATTTCTCCGGGTTCTCCAGTTCCCTCCAGCCTCCAAACACATAAAATGTAGGCCAATTGGATGCCCCAAATTGTCCGTAGTGTGTAAGTGTGCGCGCGAGTGCCCCGCGATGCGCCGGCGATGCGACCGGGGTGTTCCCAGCCCCTCGCCCATAGCAAACTGGGATAGGCTCCAGCAACTCCCGTGACCCGCAAAGCAGAAAAGCCTGAACCTCATCAGTCCATGACACTATGTACGACGTTTATGAAAATATAATGTGATGGTCTCTTCTTTGTTTCCTCCGTCCGGGATAGCTGCTGAGTAACTGTGTCTGATCCACCTTGCAGGTATATAACAGAGTTTGTAAACCTAGGCAATGTGTCAGCTCTGCGTACGTTCAGGGTTCTGAGGGCTTTGAAAACTATTTCAGTTATTCCAGGTAAGACAGCCACGGTGTTCGTGTTTGTGGGCGGGCGAGTCACGGGGTTGATGTTCGGTGTGGTTTTTGTTCGAGTCCCTCTCCTGTTCCTCCTTCGCTTTCTTCCCACTAGTCGGACGGGCGTTTCCTCCTTCACCGTGGTGTCTCCTCCTAGTCTTCGATGGTGGTGCTGGTGTTGTGTTCTTGCGCGGTTTGTGTGTTGTTATTGTGTGTGTTGTGTGTCATGGGGTTCTGTTCTGTGTGTCATCCTACCTTGTTACAGATATATAACAGAGTTTGTGGACCTTGGGAATGTTTCGGCGCTGAGAACGTTCAGGGTTCTCCGAGCATTGAAAACTATTTCTGTCATTCCAGGTGAGACTCCCATTTAAACACTAAGGCTGAGCTTACCTTATCTTATTTTATTAGTTACTTTTATTTTTAGAAACAAGATGTTTCAGAACATTGGCATTATTTTACATTATTGTTCTATCCCAATCAAAAATGGTAAGAATACATTTTTGATTGGCTTAGCAGTCTATTGGCAGTTCTGAGGACTCAGATGTCCCATACGGACAGGTGGGCTTATATAATACACTCGTTTAAATAACGGCCGATTACGTTCTCAAACGATGGGATAGCAGGGAAGGACGTAGCGGTTATGCCCACAGGTTGGCTTTTAGGACAATATCACAGTGGTTAAAACTAATGGAACAGCCATCGTCTTTTTGCACATCTCTTTTTGATTTAAATTCTAGATTTTAACAATCTCACAATCAGGATGTACTCTCCTAAGACTGCCAAGCCTAATCTGATAATGCATCAGTGCTGCATGAAGCTTCAAGATAAATGCTTTTGCGAGTTTTGTCTTTGATTTGATCTTTTAGGAATTATTTGATTCAGGCTTCATATTTTTATTTTTTTAATAGAATTGACAGGGACAACTAAAAATAAAAAATATTCAACCCAGTATTTGTCTTCCTGGTTGAAGAGTCTGAAGGCAAGATCTTTGAGTTCTACAGTGATACCAAGTTGAGTAAACTGCACACTTCCTGGTGGTAAGATCACCAAGGCTTGGAAACAAACAGTAGGATATCATCTGCATATAGCATATGCTTGGAAGATGCCACGCCCCTGCTGTGCCCCTTGATAAACAGGGACATATTTGGACTGAGCATATACCAGCCATAGTAGCTAATCAATGTGTTTGAAAGGGTAAGACATATATAATATCTTACTCTTATAAAAAATATTTTATGATCCAATTAATTCCTAAATAATTAATTCCTTTTAATAATATTTAGACTCAAGTTGCTCAGCCACATTGCCCCTTCAGCTTGTAGATACACACCTGGAGGTTGATTTCACCATCACAGTTTACAGACAGGTGATTCAGACACAGTCATTTCCTTCAGCCTTGGCGTTTAAATGACATTGCATGCCACCTCTCATTGACCCCTCGCCTTGACTCCTTTCTTCTCCTCTTCACTTCCTGCTTCCTTGACAAACCTGGTTCCTTGTGCTCTTTGCGATGCTGTTATGTAAAATTGTTTTGTTTGATGCAGTGTAATTATTAACTTTATTTAGTGAGGGATTTTCCACAGATGGACACAAGGAGACATTGTAATCATGTGATAATATTCACTTCTTCAGAGAGGTCCTAAATCTATCAGTAATGCCAGTCAGTCTTTCCTCAGTGGAAAATGCTTCAGACGAGGAACCTTTTAAAAAACGTTGATTTCCGTTGATATGAGTATTATTAAGTAAAATGTGAAATGAAAAAGTGTCTTTCTGATGGAAACTTCTCTTACAGCTGTAGTGTTTGTTGTGATGTTTTGTGTGAAAAATGTAATGTGTTTTGAACATCTGTGCTGATATAATACACTAGATAATCATGTCTTAATAGCTTAAAATAGCTGTATCTATATTAACACCAGAAATCTGCATGAAAATATCCAACACACTAAAGATTTTAGAAAAGCAAAAAAAATATATTGGATTTAAAAAAAAATTTATTGTGAGATTTCATGAATAATCTATGCATATAGTCTCTAGTAACTTTATGATATACTTTTGATATGGAATGAATGTTTTCTAAAATATTCTGCTCATATGTAGTAAAGTAAAACTGTTTGTCTTTTGTCATTTTTCCATAACAGTCATGACTAAATAAATGACAATTCAAATCAATACATTGTGACTTCCATCAGCAGTAAAGCAAAACTAAGTTGCCGTTCATTAATATGTATCCATCCGTGTGTGTGTGTGTGTACATTTGGTTTTGTGTGTTTGTGCATATGTGGATGTGAGATTGCCTGTTTTTGTGTGTGCATTTGTGTACGCTTGTGTGTCTGTGTCTGTGTGCGTGTGCGTGTTTATCCTGTACTAATCGACAGGCCTGAAGACCATTGTGGGTGCTTTGATCCAGTCTGTGAAGAAGCTGTCAGATGTGATGATCTTGACCGTCTTCTGTCTCAGCGTCTTTGCGTTGATTGGACTGCAACTATTCATGGGGAACTTGCGGAATAAGTGTGTAATTTGGCCAATCAACATGACAGACCAAGTCCTAGCCAATGGCAGCAGCGGCTTTGACTGGACCGAGTTCATCATGAATGAAAGTAAGTGATTGCCTTGACACTGGACATTTAATGGCTCATTATAACAGAAGAATGTGAATAATTAGGTAGACAAATATATATTTGCCCAGTCGCTAATACAGACAATTGTTCTATGGCTTGCTTTCCCAGCTAATTTCTACATCCTTCCTGGCCAGCTTGATGCTCTATTGTGTGGAAATAGTTCTGACTCGGGGTAAGACAATGTTTCACTTTCTAAATGCATACAAGAGGTGGCATAAACCTGATGTTTCATTCATTCATTGCTGTGTTTGGCCTCAGAGATCATGACCACATTTTTGTCATATTGTCGCCCAATATCTGTCAGCTGAAAGTTACTTGGTCAATAATCAGATCTCCCTCAATATGGGTGGTATGCGGTATGTTCCCTTTGTCCTTTTTGCTTTAGCATTGATGGGATTCAGTATTTTTGTATTTCTGTATGCTTCTTTTAGGCGATGTCCTGAGGGCTTCATGTGTATGAAAGCCGGGAGGAACCCCAATTATGGGTACACCAGCTTTGACAGCTTTGGATGGGCTTTCCTCACCCTCTTTCGGCTCATGACCCAAGACTACTGGGAAGGTCTCTACATGCAGGTAAGACAGTATTTGCCTGAATTCCCTTTTTGTCTGTAAATGGACTCACAACTTTCCAGATGAAACAAAACGCATGCTCTCAAAGTATGGGTGAATTTCTTGACCCATCTCACGCCTGTTTTAGAGCCCTATATTAAAGCATTTGTGCACACATGCATGCCTCCGCAGACATTAACTACATCTTTTGTTCAGATCTCTTCCTTTTGGCTCTTATCAATAGAAAAAAAATAATCTGTCTAAGCACATCATATTCCATTTGAAGTCACCCTGAATGTCTCATTATTTCCTACTATCTGGTTTGTGTATGTGTTAGACTCTACGAGCTGCAGGAAAGACCTACATGATCTTCTTTGTGCTGGTCATCTTTGTGGGCTCCTTCTACCTGGTAAATCTCATCTTAGCTGTGGTGGCCATGGCGTATGAGGAGCAGAACCAGGCTACTATGGAGGAGGCGGAGCGGAAAGATGCTGAATTCAAGGCAATGCTGGAGCAACTCAAGAGGCAGCAAGAGGAGACACAGGTTCGTCTTACTCCTTTCTCTAATGCGTACACCCTAATCCATTTACTTCGCTGCGTGTGATTATCATGTGCGTTGGCCTTCCTTAGGCTGCTGCCTTGGCGACATCTGTAGGCACCGTGTCAGAGGCTGCATTAGAGGATGAAGGAGGGGGTCACTTGTCCCGCAGCTCGTCTGAGGTCTCCAAGCTGAGCTCCAAGAGTGCAAAGGAACGGCGCAATCGCAAGAAGAAATGGCGACAGAAAGAGCAGGAAAAAGAGAAAGGAGACAGCGAGAAGGTTGTTAAATCTGAGTCCGATGATGGCAGCAAGAAAAGCACTATTCGTTTCCCAGGAAGTCGGCTGGGCAGGAAGACATCCATCATGAACCAGGTAAAATATATAATTAACGCTATTCTGTAAATGCTCACGGCTGATTGAGTTAGTGTGCGCAAACACACTTGCTGTTATTGCTGTTTTTAGTGCAGCATTAGTTGTGCATGTGGAACTCTTGGGTGTTCGGGTCTTTCACATCGTGTGACCGTCTCCTATGTCAGCTATGTCCACCCTTTGTGTCTTCTCTCCTGGGTCATAGCCATCCTTAGGCTCTTCCTGTTTCTTTCCTCTTCACCACATGCAATAACAATAAGTCTATACCAGAGATTGGAGGACGGAGGACCGGCATCCTGCTTCAAACATTGCTCTCCACCTTGTTGCCTATACTTGCTGAGTAGTCCCTCATGCTGTTCTCTCATTCCAGCTGCCCTTATAAAGCTTCACTCAATCAATTTTTCCAAGGTGACCTTCCTCTCCAGAGTGTTTTTGCATCTCGATCACTTGCTTCCTCCACTGTCATCACTTCCTCCTAGACTTGGATATGCCTACCTCTGATGTTGTTTACACTGGGAGTTTGGGGGGGGAATCCAAGTCTGGCTCTGCCTTGGAACCACGCCCCCCCTGTAGTTTTCTTGCTGGACCACCTCCTCTGTTTGTCACTTAATTATGGTCTTCACCTCAGGTCAGCTTTTGGCATTTTCAAATTTGGTACGTAGAGCATCAGTTCTCTGGTCCTCTGTTTATTGAAATAGATTTTATTTGAAAGCATATCTCAATGGATTAGTATTTAATTTTGAGATTATTTAGATAGTTCTTTATTTGTCTTTAGAATTTTTAAACAAATGATTGCTCCCACTTCAGCACTTCCGTCTTTCTTCCATCTATTTGAACTTGAAATGTGTCATTTTCTCTCAACCCACTGGTTTATTCTTGTTGGCTCTTGCCACTTCTATTTATTTAATCATCCGCTGCTTTCAATAACTCTTCAACTGTTCCTGTCTGCATCTGTCTTTTTCCCTTCAGTCACTCCTCAGCATCCCGGGGTCCCCCTTCATGTCACGCCACAACAGCCGGAGTAGCATCTTCAGCTTCAGAGGCCGTTCCAGGGACATTGGCTCAGAGAACGAATTTGCTGATGATGAGCACAGTACAGTGGAGGAGAGCGAAGATCGCCGGGGTTCGCTTTTTATCCCCTACCGACGCAACAGCTACAGCGGTTACAGCCAAGGCTTGGCACGCATTCACCCACTGGTGCCCCACGCTGGAGGGAAGAGGAACAGCACAGTGGACTGCAATGGCGTGGTGTCTCTCATCGGCCCTGGGCCTGGCAGACGGCTTCTGCCTGAGGTGAAAATAGATAAGGCAGCCACTGATGACAGTGTAAGGATGTCCATGGGACAACAATATTGTTTAGGCATGATGGCGGTGGCCTCAGCTCTCTGCAGCTTCTCCTCCACAACCTCCACCCCTTGGCTCTCATCCCCCTTTCCCCCCAAAGTCGGGAGCTTCTCCCTCCCTGAAATATATGTTACAATGCCACTGCACTCCTCCCTGACTGAATGCTCCTTTTGTCTGCTGATCCTTTTAACAGCCCTATAATACTTTAATCAGCTGAGGCAGTGTGATGATCGATTCATTGATTAATGTCTAACAGTAATGAAATATAATACAAGCCCCCCCACACTTTTAGTAATCTTAACAGTTCAATTAGTCACTCACATTTAACAGGTATAAATCCTACCTCCCTGCTTGAAGTCTTTTGTTTTTCAGGCCCATACAGTCTCTCTCTCTTTGCTGTCCTCATTTATTCACTTCTGTTGTATTGCAGGACAGTACATGAACAAAGTATTTTCTCGATAACAGTATTTCTCCTCTTTCTAGCAAGCATGGTAGACCCCTCTTTAATTCTCAGCCAGTCTGCATTTATCTGTCTGGCCCCAAAATGTAGCATGGTGTAGCAGAACGCTTGTCTTGAATTCCCCTCTGTTCTTGAGCAGCATGCCATTGCATGCCATTTTACTTCAGGGCTGTAGTTTAGATATTTTATATAAAGTCAGCAGTTTGTAAAGTTTGCCATAAATTCTCAAACAAAAGCCAATACTTCAGTAACTAAAATACAATACAGGTAAATAGAAAACAGAGTGAGAGGGGAAAAATGAATATCAATTACCAAAAGGGTGTGGTTAGGTTACTGTTTTGGATGGTCTAGTCCAGCATACCAACGTGAATGACTTTCACTTGATGCGAGCCAGTGCTTTAACATAACTACCAATATTCAACTACTTAGCATTAGCCTTGTGTTGACCAATGAACCCAGAGCCGTGGTGTTGTGATGGAGCTTCTAGAATTGAGCGCTGTACATAAAGTACCACAATCCCACTCGATCTTAAATCCACCAGAGATGAATAACAAAGTGGTTCAGGTGTCCAAATGTATTTTATACATTATGCTCCATGCTACAAGCCACTCTCATTCACGTACAAATATTCTTGTAATAGACCATTATGCATTTAAAGCAGGAAGAATGCATTTTGAAGTCAGAATATGCTTGAACAATTTGTTACTCTTAAATATCCAAACAGATAAAGACTTTGACAAAATCACAATTCAGATTCATTTCGCTGTCTTCAAAACAATATCAGCCAGGGATGAGCTAAACTGACTAATATTTAATGTCTTTAAAGAGACAGGAACACGTTTCAACCCCCCATGTTCCCTCCTCATTAGCTGGATCTTTAAGCGAGGGTGGTACTTTAAAACCATGAGCAAAGATAAAATGCATATTTAGATATTAGATGCAGTGAATTGAGTTTACCGAATGTAGCCTGGTGGTGCCTCATGGTGTGATGTGTGATGGTTGCAGTAAGGCCTCTATGTGAGTACTGCAGGATCTCTTATTTATTTATAATGTGTCTGTCTCTGAGTACAGACGACTGATGTGGAATTGAAGAAGAAGCACTCCGGCTCTCTCATGGTATCCGTGGATCAGCTCAATTCCTCTTTCAAAGGAAAGGACCGAGCCAACAGTCAGATGAGCGTTGTGACCAACACATTATTAGAGGGTACAAACCTTTAACATTTTGTGCAAGTTGCTATTTTCACCTGAAATGATCACACCTCAAGCCAGCTGTTCAACATGTTGCACTTCATGCAATCAACAATTACAGTTACAAAATTGCTCGCTGTTTTTCATAATATCATCAGCATTTTTGAAATTGCTATTTCATGCAGACAAGGCATCCAGAAGCAGCTGCTGTCAGTTAGTCAGGCCGTTTATCATTAAATTGATTTGCAACCGCTGATCTCACTCAGTACTCATCATCCTTTTTGGTTCTCTTCCTGCTCGATGTCATCCTGCAGAGCTGGAGGAGTCTCAGAGGAACTGTCCTCCCTGGTGGTATAAATTTGCGAACATCTTTCTCATCTGGGAGTGCTGTCCTTTGTGGCTGAAGTTTAAGCACATAATCCTCCTGTTTGTCATGGATCCATTTGTTGACCTGGCCATCACCATCTGCATCGTCCTCAACACCCTCTTCATGGCCATGGAGCACTACCCCATGACTCCGGAGTTTGAGAATGTCCTGTCTACTGGCAACCTGGTGAGAAACGGAAGTTCTTCTTTTGTCCTTCCTCGTTCCCCTGTCATTTATCTTTGTAAGTTTGTATAAACCTCGTTATCTCTCTCGGGAAGAACAGGAGCGTTGCAGGTTCAATTTGCCCCACCGACTCTCGAACCAATAGATCGGTGCATCATGTGGTATGTGCACTTAAGACAAACACGCATAGTTTATAAAGGATTCTGATGAGGTCTCATTAAAGATTTATTTCCATTTTAATGTAGCCAGCCAGCCTGGTCCCCAAACTCTCATCACTCCCACTCAGGTCACTCTCCTGCTTCCTTAGAATCCTGCTTACTTCAACTTTCTTTCTCTCTCTCTCTCTCTCTCTCTCATACACACACACATATGCAAAGTCAAGACAAAACAGAGACAGAACCGTTTTTAAAGTACTTTCCTTCAATGATTATTCTCAGCAAAAAGAAAAACATATCTAAAATAAAAAATATAATTTCTAATTATTTGTATTTAATTTCCACTAAATATCTGGACTCCAACATTGGTGTCAAGAGGCCCATGGGGGGCACAACCCTTAACCTCAGTCATCCATCCATCCGCCTATTTTCTTATACACAAGACGACCTCAATCGTCTCTCTACAGCTTTAGCCATCAACACAACAACATAATGAAGCTGATCTTGGTAGTCTGATTTTTTTCACGTCACCTTTTAGTACCTTTTTTTGGAATCTCGACCAAAGGTGGTACGAAATAAAGTAGGTACAGGTACCGGCAACATTTGTGTAATGGCAAACCAAACAAGACCCTTCAAAGCTTAGTAATAATGACTACAATGTGGGTCTGCAGATTTTCACCGGAATCTTTGCCGCTGAGATGTTTGCCAAGCTCATTGCCTTGGATCCCTACTACTACTTCCAAGGGGGATGGAACTGCTTTGATGGCTTCATTGTGACTTTGAGTTTAGTTGAGCTGTTGCTGTCTAAAGTGGAAGGACTGTCCGTGCTCAGGTCATTCCGATTGGTAAGTGGACGAGAGCAGATGCTCTAAGTAATCTGTTGTTCGTGATCATCAAATCAAGCCTTTAAAACCTTGGGAGGACTTTTGTTATTCGTCAATATGATCTTGTAGTGCACCTTAGAAATGTTTAGCTGATTCTATAGAAGGTTGAACCCTCTTAATGCATGTGTCTCGTGCCTGAGCTAGACTGGACACATAACCAAACCGATAGCTTTTTCATCGCTGTCCTGACGTGAACAACTAATAATCCAGCCTCCTGTTTCTCCTTGCAGTTGAGAGTTTTCAAACTAGCCAAATCATGGCCCACCCTCAACATGCTAATCAAGATCATTGGTAACTCTGTGGGAGCCCTGGGTAATCTAACCCTGGTGCTGGCCATCATCGTGTTCATCTTTGCTGTGGTGGGCATGCAGCTCTTTGGCAAAAACTACAAAGACTGTGTGTGCAAGATCGCCCAGGACTGCAAACTGCCTCGATGGCACATGAATGACTTCTTCCACTCTTTCCTGATTGTGTTCCGAGTGTTGTGTGGCGAGTGGATTGAGACCATGTGGGACTGCATGGAGGTCGCGGGACAGTCGATGTGCCTCATCGTCTTCATGATGGTTATGGTCATTGGAAACCTGGTGGTAAGCAAAGATACTGTCGATGCTACTGCTCCCATGCTCTGCCACGATCCATCCATCCACTGTGAGCGTACGGGTTCTAGCTTGTGTGGTGTTTTCTCCTGAGGTGCTGAACCTGTTCCTGGCCTTGCTTCTGAGCTCGTTCAGTGCAGACAACCTCGCTGCCACAGATGACGATGGCGAGCCCAACAACCTCCAGCTTGCAGTTGCCCGCATTAAATTTGGGATTAGCTGGCTAAAGATTAACGGGAGGCTCTTGCTCAAAAAGGTACAATTTAATTAAAGATGAATGTGCATGATCGGGACATGATTATTGAATGTTGTGCTCATCAGAGCCTGTGACTGAGGTTTGTTTCATGTTCCTCTACTTGTGACAACCAGCCTATTGAGGATGAACAGAAGCCGCTGGATGACCTGTACGAGAAGAAGCTCAACTGCATTGCGAACCACACGGTGGACATCAATCGTGAACTGGACTATGCTAAAAATGGCAACGGCACCACCAGCGGCATTGGGAGCAGTGTGGGAAAGTATATGATTGACGAGGATTACATGTCCTTCATCCACAACCCCAACCTCACGGTCTGTGTGCCTATCGCCATTGGTGAATCGGATTTTGAAAACCTTAACACGGAAGACTTCAGCAGCGAATCGGATGTGGAGAACAGTAAAGATGTGAGTAGCGAGGACTGACAGTAGGTTAAGAAGTCACATGGTGGGAATGGAGGAGAAAAAAAGGTGTGAGTGTGTGCGTGAGTGGTTGTCTCTCTATGTGTGGCCCTGTAATCCACTGGCGACACATCCGGGGTGTACCCCACCCCTCACCCGTAGTCAGCTGGGATAAGCTCCAGCTACACCCGCGACTCACAAGGTAGATAAAGCGTCTGTGGACGATCGGCCGGTGACCCTGCAGACGGACCAGGACAGAGCTAGTCCTGACTCTGCTGTAGTGTGTGGGTGTGCGATGTGTGGGTCACCTTGACCTGGATTTGATCAGGAAGAAAAGAGATATAGCAGCAGCATCTCCATTGTACCTGGTCCGGGTTTATATTCCACTGGGCTCCCAGCACCAGCCACACGTCTGGGCTGCTGCAGGGAGCAGCGACTGAGCACTGAAATTCAGAGAACCGGCGATCCAATTGTTGCTTTGGTAGAGAGAAAAAATATATAGTGTGAAACTGCCTTTTATAGGAATTTAAGGTTATATTATAATAGAATTGATAGAATTAACGGAATTGGCCGATCTGTTTGAATGTGTTCCATTAGTAATGATCTCTTCCGACCTCTTCATGCATGTCCCGTAGCTTGATGACACCAGTTCATCTGAGGGCAGCACTATAGACATCAAGCCTGACGTGGAGGAGGTGGCAGTGGTGGGGGTGGTGGAGGAGTACCTTGACCCACATGCCTGCTGGACAGACGGTATGAGCCTTTGTAAACAGGAGTAAAAGCACTGCCATCCATTGTGTATCATGTTTCTTCTTGTGCATCATTATCTGTGTTTCTATGTGCCATACAGAGTGCGTGGCTAAATACAAGTGCTGTGACGTTCCCATCACTCACGGCTGGGGGAAGTATTGGTGGTTCCTGAGGAAGACTTGCTACCTGATTGTAGAACACAACTGGTTTGAGACCCTCATCATCTTCATGATTCTGCTCAGCAGTGGAGCCCTGGTTTGTGATCCCGCATATGCACCTCATGGCTTTGTCACATTATACTGCAGAAGTAGGAGTTCTTGTACACGAGGATGATGAGCTCCTGCTCTCGAGGTTGTAGCTAACTGACAGCAACGTCCACCCATCAGAGTCTTTCTGGACTGGGAAGGCCTGTGGTCAAATAAAACACGTAATTGGCTCCAGAATGGATAGAAGTAAAGGAGAGAAATTTAGCAGCTCCTTTTTGTTTACTCCTCTTGAATAAATACAGCAACTCCTTCTCTGAAACGTAAATAAGGCCCATAAACTACAGAGCATGATACAAGTAATGTTTCTGAACATGAATTTAAAATAATTAATAGATTTGTATCCATATAATGGACATTAGTGCTTTAAGGTTTCGTTTGTGGTCTCACTTTGCTTCACCAGTGTGCGTCAGAGTCACGATGAGAGCTCAGATCACACATTGTCTGTTTTATGATGCTCTGCTGCTCTGCAGGCCTTTGAGGATGTGTACATTGAGCAGAGGAAGACGATTAAAATCATCCTGGAGTACGCCGATCGGGTCTTCACCTACATCTTCATCCTGGAGATGTTGTTGAAATGGGTGGCTTACGGTTTTGTCAAGTACTTCACCAACGCCTGGTGTTGGCTGGACTTCTTCATCGTGGATGTAAGTACTTTGAATCCTGTTCTGTTGTATATGCAACTAATTGCAGTTCCCGAATTGACACAAGTCATAGAGCTGGTAGCATGAGAGCATGTAGAGGGGAACACTGCTGCCACACAGGAAGAAGGTCTTGGATCCAAATCCACCTGACCTTCTGGTGTCTGCATGTTCTCCTTGTGTCCGTGTGGGTTCCCAAAGGGATCTCCAACTTCTCCACCAATGACATGCGATGTAGGTGAATTGTTATCTGATCGTAAGCATAAATGTGGGTATGAATAGTTTTGTCTTTCTATGTGGAGCTGCATTGAGCGACCTGCCCAGGTGGAATCCTGCCTCCAGCCCAAAGTCAGCTGGGATCGGCTCTGGCTCCCAGTGACCCTACAGGCCTTTAGAATGAGTGAATGAATAAACATGGAAAGAAGACATGTGGTTGAGATATTACTGAATGGTTAATGTTCTGGAGCTCAGGTCATGATGGACTGCTGAGTCATTCAGGGATCTTCCACTTGGCGATTGCTGAAAAATAAAAAGCTTTATGGAATTTGTCACCATCGGGTAGGTTGGGGGGGGGGGGGGGGGGGGGGGGGATATATCTCACCACTGGATTTCATCCGGGTCGGATCAGGAATGCGGATACTGTCACAATCTGGATTTTTCTATTAACTAAGTTATAATGGAAGCTTTTTCAAAAAATAATTTCTTGTAAAATATGCTTTCAGTTCACTCACAGTCATAAAGGGGTCCGATATGCACTATCATGCAAAATGTCTTCCGGATCCGATCCAGAATGAGGTCTGACATTTTAACATTAAACCCCCTTTGTGAGGGTTGCTATGGTCACCGTTGCTGCAGGTTGATTTCTGCCCTGCACAGCTGCGGAGGCGTCGTTGAACTGAACGAGATGAACCTGCTCCACATCTCACCTGATCAGGACCTGCCTCTTTGGATCTGACTCTCTGGACTCTGCCAGAACATCCTCTCTGTTTCCCCAGTGTTTCCAGGCTCTCCCGTTCTATGTGTTGTCCCGTATTCACAACAAAACAATTGTGTTTTTGGACACTTTCAATAATATCTCTCAAGGAGGTTCTGTTGTTGCTGTCCTTTACCAAGACACTGGAATTAGTAGTGGACAAACAGATTTGTAGTATCCTAAAAAGCTCTGGATCTAAATCCAGAACTAATAATGATATCAATATGAATCCAATTGCTAAAAGTACATTTTTATGGTTAAGGAATCTAAAAATATAGATACAATAAATGTCGGACCATTATTTTTGGTGTAAATCACAATATAGAGAGACTGAGGTACTTGGCGGAGGTCTCTTGAAGGAAGTATTTCTGCTACCGCATACTCCGGGGAAATACTGTAGTCTTTGCTCCACTGTGATTTAACAGCTTTATTTACCACTGCTCCTTTCATACAGTTATAGTATAAAGCAAAAATACAAGCAAAAAACTAATAGTCATCAACAAACAACAAATTCACGATGCTTTAAATAAATTGGCGCATTTGTAAAACACCCAGCAATACTTCCCTCGTTTGTTGTAATCATTTGTAAATGTTCTTTGTGATAAAATGCACAGAAACATCAGCATGCTGGCGTCATAAATACGTCTATATGGTGCAGAACGGTTATTTCTAACATTGACTGGTCCTCTCTCACGGCAGGCCTTCAACTGTGTCTCTCTCTAACTTAAGAGAGACATTGCTCAGCTATGGAGGGGGACTGAGGGTCCAGGGTAAGGCTTCTGTGATGGGTTGGGACTCCGGCTTTTGCAGGTTACCCTCTGTCTTCTGACCCTGAAAGTTGTCCTCAACCTTTTGCATTTTCTCTCCCCTCTTTTAAGTGAGATGCTCTCTGGTATGGAAACTGTGCTGTTTTGTACTGTGTGTTTATCACATTGATTTCGTGTTTGTGAACACATCACTCCTCTAATCCCCCCCATTGTGGGACTCTTTAACCTCTCTCTCTCCCTCTCACTGTGTGAGCCACAAGTTTTCATTCCAGGTGTGCTCACTGCGCTGTAAAGCCGGTCATCACTCGAGACTGGCTTCCCAAACTAAACCAAACACAAGCATTAACAAACAAACCTAAAAATATATATGAAATATATATGTACTTATATATATCTGTTTAGCCATCCTTACAGTATACATAGGACCCAGCTATATCCCTGTGTTTAAATGTGGGTCCTCTCTTCCTTTACCTCTGTCTTTTCCTCTCCTTCTGTCCCTATTTGTGTAGGTGTCTATAGTCACCCTTGTAGCTAATGCATTGGGCTACTCCGATCTAGGCCCGATTAAATCACTCAGAACACTGAGGGCCTTGAGACCCCTCAGGGCCCTGTCACGTTTTGAAGGGATGAGGGTAAGACCTAAGACGCCAGACAGCTGGTCTTTCTGCATGCCAATTAAATGCAAGCATGCTAGAGATGGCAATAGACAAGATCTTTATCAGAGACAAGCTTTTTGCATGGATGCAGATAATCTCCGATGGTCTTAGTACATGTATCAGATTTAATTGATCATATTTAATTTCATTTATTATACATTTTGTGGCATTTTAAGGCAAATTGCAGTGATGTATCTATTAGTAGAAGCTGAATCACTGCAAAGCACTGCAAGATGTAAATATTATCAAAACATCTGAAATTGTTCCTGTCCCAAGGCCGAAGGGAGACCAGAACAAAAGAGTGATGATGCACCACGTTAGGTATTCGGAATTATTCAGTACCATCTGAGAGAAGAGATACGGGTTGTCATGGCAATCATAGATAGATAGATAGATAGAACAGCTACAGGGAGCAAGAACTAACAACATACAGAGAGACATGGATGAATAGAGAGAGAGAACATAAGAGAGAACACTATAGAGCTATAGAGAGACAGACAGAGGGATGATAACTGGATCCTTCTCACCATTACTTCAGTGCGTGATCTGCTTGTTGCCGTCCGTCTCTTCCGATGATCCTCCCAAAGTTTGGCTTTGGCATTGTCACACTGGAAGATCAACAAGCTTCTGGTTGCATGCCACCCTTCCCTCACATCCCTGCTCACTGCTCCTCTCTTTTGTCGCCATGATTTACATGATCACCATTTTGCAGTACTTTCATGAACCGACCAAATGAAAGCATTGTGTCTGTACGTTTGCTAGATCGCTACGAAGCACTCTGACATTTGATTTGGTTCATTTGTCTTTGTGTTATAGTGTCTCCTCCGGAAATGCACGTTCATATTTGTCCGTGTTTAAAATGGGTTTATTTTCTCATACAGTACCATTTTGCTTATTAGAGCCTGGCATATATTTTCCACCCTGCTGGCCACAGAGAGTTGTTGAAATTGTGGAACATATTTATGTCTACAATTCTTACATCAATGTTCATAAATCAAGAAAAGTATAGTACGAGATATTAAGAAAATGAAATTCAGTAAAGTTGCACAATCCAGTGTGATGCAAAAATTGCATTATTATGGATGTAGGCATGAAAAGTATTGCTATGTAAATCAGCACAAATCAGCACACGTGGGGCCCCCGATGGACTGGAAGAGCGTGCATTTCTACGCATGTGTGTGCTGGTGTGAATAGTCGTGTGATTGTGAGGATACAGTGCGTTTCCTTCTTTTCAGGTTGTGGTGAACGCATTGGTGGGGGCCATTCCCTCCATCATGAATGTGCTGCTGGTGTGTCTCATCTTCTGGCTCATCTTCAGCATCATGGGCGTCAACCTGTTTGCTGGGAAGTATTACTACTGTTACAATGGCACCAGTGAGGAGATGTTCTCCGCTCACGAAGTGAACAACAAGTCGGACTGCATGTCGCTCATTAATGCAAATTACAGCGAAGTCAGATGGAAAAATGTCAAGGTTAATTTTGACAACGTGGGCGTGGGGTACCTGGCTCTTCTGCAAGTGGTGGGGAACCTTTTCTGTTGTTTTTTTCCTCAGCCATTTCTCTCGTCTGAGAAGATTTGAACCTGCTTTCTCATGCTCTGTGTCTGTTCACATGAAAAGGCAACATTCAAAGGCTGGATGGACATCATGTACGCAGCAGTTGATTCGAGAAAGGTACGCTTCATGCACCAGACATCACCAGCTCAACATGCAGTGGTGCAGGTTTGCACTGACTTTCATTTAATTTGTGCTGCTGTGCAGGTGGGGCTCCAGCCCATCTATGAGATCAACATATACATGTACATCTACTTCGTCATCTTCATCATCTTCGGCTCGTTCTTCACCTTAAACCTCTTCATTGGTGTCATCATTGATAACTTCAACCAACAGAAGAAAAAGATAAGACCTATTTTCCACACTGTCACCTTTGCAGAGCTGCAATGTAGATTCTTCAATGGAATAGTTCCATATCTTTGGAAACACACACAGAAGGTTGATGACACTCTTTCTGTAGCTTTCAGGCAGAGGCAGGCTAGCTGTTTACCCTGTTTCCAGTCTTGTTTGCTAAGCTACGCTAATTTGCTGCTGTCTAGTACTTGCATTTTCACATTAACTGTACAGCTCTTAGGGGAGAATTGCAACCATTATGCCAAATTAATCCTTTACACTTTGGAATTTGAATGATGTAAGTAAACATTTTGTGTATTGACCTTGCCCAAACTTACACTGTCAAATTGCCCTTCCACTCTGTAAATGTCTCTGTGACGGAATGAGGGGTGTAAATCCTTGCAGGTTGTAACCAAACTGTTTTTATCCCCTCACTTTGGAGGTCAGGACATCTTCATGACAGAGGAGCAGAAGAAATACTACAACGCCATGAAGAAACTCGGCTCAAAGAAGCCGCAGAAACCAATCCCCCGGCCTCAGGTAGATATCTTCTTCTTCTTCTTCGTCTTCGTTTTCATTGCTAAAACAGTTTCAACACGACATTTCTAACTATTAAGAGAAGTCTGAGTCTTCCTGCATCTCTTCTCTACCTCTCACCTCAGAACAGCATCCAGGGCATGGTGTTTGACTTCGTGACGCAGCAGGTCTTTGACATCTCCATCATGATCCTCATCTGCCTGAACATGGTCACGATGATGGTGGAGACCGACGATCAGTCGGACGAGACGGAGGACGTGCTTTACCGGATCAACTTATTCTTCATTGTGGTCTTCACTGGCGAGTTTCTATTGAAGCTCTTTGCACTGCGCCACTATTATTTCATCAATGGCTGGAACATCTTCGATGTGGTTGTGGTCATCCTTTCAATTGTGGGCAAGTATTTAAAAACAGTATCATGTGTACTCACGGACGAGATGTGTGATGCAACTTATTTAGGTACTATGTATTTAGTTTTGTATTTTAGCATTATATTTCTTGGGACTCAGTATCATCCATGACTGTTAATACTTCATCTTGAAAAATAACCCTGTAAATAAAAATTCAGACTATTTGCTTTGGCTGCTGAAGCATACTTGTATCGGATTTTGCGGATCATTTCCACCAATATTTACAATTCATGTATATTTTGTCTCTTTTTGGTTCATCATAACTTCAGGAATGTTTCTGGCGGACCTGATTGAGAAGTACTTTGTGTCGCCGACGCTCTTCAGGGTGATTCGTCTGGCTCGTATCGGCAGGATACTCCGTCTCATCAAGGGGGCCAAAGGGATCAGAACTTTGCTGTTCGCGCTGATGATGTCACTTCCTGCCTTGTTCAACATTGGTCTGCTACTTTTCCTTGTCATGTTCATTTTCTCCATCTTTGGCATGTCTAACTTTGGCTATGTGAAATACGGGGCTGGAATCGATGACATGTACAACTTTGAGACCTTTGGAAACAGCATGATCATCCTGTTTCTGATGACCACGTCGGCTGGGTGGGACATTCTGCTACTGCCTATTCTGAACTACCCCCCAGACTGTGACCCCTTGTTGGAGAATGCTGGCACCCCTGCTACGGGAGATTGCGGCAACCCTTCTGTTGGGATCTTCTTCTTTGTTATGTACATCATTATTTCTTTTCTTATTGTGGTCAACATGTACATCGCCATCATCTTGGAAAACTTCAGCGTTGCCACGGAGGAGAGTGCCGACCCACTCAGCGAGGATGACTTTGAGACATTTTATGAGATTTGGGAGAAGTTTGACCCAGATGCCTGCCAGTTTATCACCTATGCCAAGCTTTCTGATTTTGCCGATGCACTGGAACACCCACTGCGAATCCCCAAACCCAACACCATTGAACTCATTGCAATGGACATGCCCATGGTTAGTGGGGACCGCATCCATTGCCTGGATATCCTGTTTGCCTTCACGAAGCGTGTGCTGGGTGACAGCGGCGAGTTGGACATGTTGAGACAACAGATGGAGGAGCGTTTTGTGGCAGCCAATCCCTCCAAGGTCTCTTATGAACCAATAACCACCACCCTGAGGCGCAAGCAGGAGGATGTGTCTTCCAGGATGATTCAGAGGGCCTACCGTTCCTACCTGGCCAGGCGGCGATTTGTCTGTAAGCGCAAACCGGCCAATAACAAAGTGGAGAATGGTGGGAACAATCAGGAACAGGAAAAGGAGGGCACTCCCTCAACTGCCTCCCTGCCCTCATATGACAGTGTAACCAAACCTGACAAGGAGAAACAGGATGACAACAATGAGGGCAAGGATGGGAGGAAAGAGAAAGGAAGAAACCAAAAAGACATCAGGGAATCGAAATGTTAGAGCGTTGGAATAATAATCACAGTAATAACAATAAAAAATATTATAGTGTAACTTCAAGCAAAGCAAGAGGAAACTCATTTACACAGATGTACAGATAATTCCATTTAAAGAAATTCTACAAAAAAAAACAATATTTAATAATTTTGTTTACAGACTTCATTCTTATATTGATGCAGAGGGAAGCAACTTGGTCTGCTATAGCTCTTGAACGTCAAACCAAACATAATCAGCATACTGTGTGATACTGTCGTATCTAGACTACTAATCTTCAGTGACGAAAGACACACAAGGAATACTCTGGGTCTGCGTACTCACCATTGGTCTGAGGAGAAGACAAGAACCTACACTGAGATGTAGGATGAAAAGACTCTGAGGGAGTTCAGCGCCTGGATTCAACTCATGGAGTCCTATGTTCAACCGTTGTCCTCTTAAAGCAGCCAATGAATGTTTCTGTGCGCCATTTAGTACGGAGTTGTATGAGGAGAGAAGTGACTGTCCATAAAGGCAACGAGACAGATTACTGCAAAGGTCAAAGACACATGGCCGAGAGGGTTGGAAATACGTTCCGTTTTAGCTGCAGAAATGCAAACAGACTCACACAAAAAAAGAAAAATACTCAATATTTTTGCCCATGTCACTTAACTCTTCTACTCATTTTCTCTTTGTTATACCCTCTTCGAAGCACTTTGATTTACATGGGCTTTCATAACAATTAGTTAAGGGTCTGTCTGTTTGTGGAGTCAACTTGGGCCAAGGGCTTACATTTACTCAGAAAGATTTCCAAACAAATACATAAATAATTGTGCTTGTTCAATGCATAGAAATGACTTGCATGATGGCATGTTTTGATCAGAAATCTTTGCATGAATTATCATAGTCCACAAGACACTAATACTCTGACCAAGATGGTGGCTTGACTGTAAGATCGAGTTACTGTCAAAATTGAATCGCTCAGAGTGTAATTTGTTTAACAAAGAAAAGTGCCGTGAAGGTTGGATCCGGATTTGTATCTCATGACTCACACATTGTTTGATGATGATGTTTAAATGGCTTCTGTAGACAGCAGAATGGAATGGCTTTTGAAGAGTAATGATCTGCTGCTCTGGAGATTCTCAATGTATTAGGTGTGGGAACTGGTGTCCGTGCGTGTAATGGGATTAGAACGTTTATTTTAAATGGAAATGTTTTCTAGTGCGCAAAGCGTCGACGCTCAAACAGCTTCCATTTATCATTAGTTGCACCTACTGTATGTTACGCCTTTAGGTTGGTGTGAGCGGGCGTTTGGTTGCCGGTTTTAAGTGGTTTGTATGGATTTTACAGGTCATGCGAGCTACTTTCTGTTTCTAATCTTTCTTTTTAGAAGTTTGTTTCAGTCCTTAATGTAATTTCAGTGTATTGGATAATTATTTTGCACCCTTCTATAAGCCGCATTTAAGATGACGTCTCTGGAAACGGCCTCGCAACGAAGCATAGTATCCCATATTATTAAGAAACAGAATTGTGATTGGTGTTGAGAACATTGTGCGTGGAAGCCAAAGACATCTGCCTTGTTACCCCTTGTTGCCCCTTGTTGCCCTTCGTCCATGGAGTGGGATTGGGTGAAACGTGCCCTACCCATTCAATTATTTATTTTATGTTATTTTTTGCCGTCACTATTAGACAGAGAGACCCAAGAAATGTATGCAATGCTTAAAAAAAAGATCCCTTTTTCTCAGGAGATTCTATAGTGTACTTTTATGAGCTCTGCAAGTGAATGCGATGGGAGTATTTATGAAAACATGCTTTACTCTTTTTTTGGTTTTGTTTTATTCCATGTTGACGGACAATGATCTTGGCTTGCCGCCTCATTTTGCCGGCCACCCAGTCATGGGGCCAGTTCGGCGCTTCCCGCTTGTGATGCTTAGAATTATAGGGCTCGAAGCATCTCAGTGAAATAGCAACATTTGGCTCGCTTGTAATGGCGGCGTTTATACTGATAGCAGATTACATATTTTCACCCCGATAGCAGTCACTGATACAGGAAACACTGTGAGGAGATGTGAGGAGAGTGGATTGGGATATGTTGGTTTGAGCAGCACACTAGATTGTTTCTGAAGCAGCAGTGGAATTCATGCTCAGTGGACGGGCCCAGTTCAGTATTTGACAAGCAGCAAGCCTCTCGTTTGACATATTACTCTACTGCATAACAAATGCCAAATAGCCAACAGAGCACTGGATGCATCTTTATGGTATTGTGAGCTTAAGTGCCACGCCATGGCTTTTGCACTTCCTGTTGTGTTGTGATGTCACTTCCTGTTTATGAATAACTCCCTCATCCGTTCTCAACTTCTATGGTCCAGTTGCTGCATGAGATCTCCAAATCAGTGTGGGTGTTAACTTGAACCAAATAAAACTCTGAATGATGAGCATATAGGCTGCTGCCATCCATTTTCTCAAAGATCACCGTGGACACACAGAAGAGTTAGCTCAGAAGCAAATCCCTGCAAAACAGTGAGACACACAAACGTCCATCGGGAAAAGTAAATCAATCAATAAATACAGCTCGATCTATTATCCATACAGCTGCAAATACAAAGAACGGATGGAAACTATAAATATTGTAATATACAATTTTATTTTGCAGGCATATGTAGTTTTTCTGTAAATGCAGAACTACTTAAAAAAAAACTACAGCTCTTAATTGAAGGCTAAATATTAATCTTAAACACAACAGCTTCCAGCTGACCCCCCATGTCTCACTTGTCAGGCTGTGTGACACAAATGTGTTAGATGGAGAAGTGTGTGTGTGTATGTATATATATATATATATAACCACAAATCATGCTTCTGTGGATCGTTCTGAGAATATTCAACACTCTGGCCTGCCCAGCTCTTGTGCTTCCTGGGCTCTGGCGTACAATGCATGGATGGAGCCTGCACTGATGGGGGGGGGATTGCACTACCAGCATTCCCCTTGTACACACGTGAAGATGTCTTGCCCCTAGTTTCCTCTATTGTGCACACACACACACTCACAGCTGTCTTTGTGTGACACATTTTTGCCCGTCTCACGTCCAACCCTACTCCACTTCCCCTTTAACGCGGTGCTGCAGTTTGGAGTCGATCTGTAATTTCGCTGTCACCCCCTCTGTGATAGATCTAATGATTTAAGGATTTAGCTGTCTTAACTGTCTTTACGTTTGATTATGGTGCAATATCTCTTAACGGCATGTGCCTTTATTGCTTCGTATTTAGTCTGTGAATAAAATCAGCAGTGAGGAGCTCAAAGTCCACAGGAGTGAATCCAAACAGAGCACGATGTATCGCGTTCAAGGATTAAAACTGAAAACTCACCGCGTAGATTAGACTGGACTAACATCACATAGACTCACGTAGAAGTGCTCTGTGTGTGTGTGTGTGTGTGTGTGTGTGTGCTGCTTCCTGGCTCTTGGGTTGGTATGAGAGCTGCTTGCCTTCTGTTTTGCACATCCGTTTATTTCCAAATGTTGTTTTACTGAGCAGTATATGAGGCCCTTATTTTGTAGCATGACTGAGATATTTGTTTTCTTTCCTGAAAACAGGCTAACTGGAAAAAGCAACCGTTGACTGTCATTTATCTCTTTCCACTAATACAGTCAGAGAGACGGCGTGTGGCGCAAAAACACTTGGAGCAATTCACTGGGAATTGGTGAAACTATAACTTCATTTGAGCACGAACCTATTTCCAAACAATAAAGCAGCCTTCCAGTTACACTTCTGGCTGATGTCGTTTTTTGAGTATAACACTTTGTCATGCAGAACGTGTTCCACCATCACCTGGCGGTGGAGGCTGTAGCTGTTAACAGGGGAATGCAACTGCTCTGAGATTTTCTACTGTTGCACTTTGACTCTGAAGGAAGGAGGACGGGAAGGAAATAATCCCTAATCATTACTAAAATCTAATTTACAAACAAGGAAGAGGAGCCTAAAGAGTTGAGATGTTTCGGGCTGAGTGATATTATTTGTGTCGATGCGGTTGAATTTGGAACAGCATTGAAATGATCAGACGAGTATCGCGTGTGTACAGTATATGCATCTCTCTCTCTCTCGCCCTCCCGTGTGTGAGTGTTTGTATAAGGTGGCACACTAAATAAGAGAAGGAGCGTTGAGGGAGGGGGCAAGCGGAGACAGCACTGCAGTGCAGATAGATGAACGCAGTGGCCTGGGCTGAGTCAGCAGCATGTTCCCAATAGACTGTACAGGGCGCTGTACAGCACCTCCTCATCCAAGGAGCAGAGGGAGAGTGGGCTACAGCAGGAGGGAAAACTACACAAGAACAAAGAGCGGAGGCACGTACACTGCAAACATTTCTATGCCACTTGTACCTGTAGTAGTGCACGACTCAGTTATTCTGTTATTCACGACTAGTGTTCTAATTTAGACAATCATCAAATATTTGAACTGTTTATTTTATGTCATTCAAAGGACTATGTGAGTAGGAATTTTCAATATTTTTTTTTCTTCAGTTTCTTAATGTGTGAGATTCCAAAGGATGGGCAATCCCAACACACAGCAACACGGTGGCGAGGTGGGTAGTGCTGTTTCCTGACAACATTGAGGCTCACTGGTTCAAATCCAGCCTGTGCCCTTTTTGTGAGGAGTTTGCATGTTCTCCCCGTGCCTGCGTGGGTTCTCTCTGGGTTCTCTGAAAACATGCAACTTAGGTCCAGGTCATTATTGTAAACGAGAAGTAGTTCTCGATTAAATAAATAAACACACATGTATATGATACTTGTGCTACATTCATACTTTGATATGTTTCTCCCCCAGGATGCCTCCCCTCCTTGCATCTAAATGACTAGCAGTCCTTGGTTGCAGTGGGGGGGGATAAGGAATAAGTAGAACATCTATGTGTAGGAGACAAAAAGGAAATGTTGCATGAATATGTGTGGAGAGAAAAAAGACTGCATAATGATAAACTATAACACAACAGGTTGCATGCCTGAGAACAAGAGCCTGACACCATTGTCTTGAGGTCAGATGACAGCATTCTGCTTCTTATTTTTGCGTCACCTCCGATGAATAATTAAATGATTGAGTTAAATTCATTTTCAGTGGAATAGAAGATGCGACAGTGACATTTATTTGATGCCCTCTATGCAACAACTGACCTAAATATAATGACGCATAGCCCTCTGTCCTTCGGTCTGGGGGTTGTTTTTCATCAGTTTAAGTGTCTGCAGGGATGCCAGACTTTCTCTGAGAAGAAGACGCAGTGGAGCCCAAACCTCCACCAAGACCCATCAGTCCCTCTCTGTTAAATTACAGCCTAATCTAAGTTCCAAAATAGGCATGCTCCATGAAAGTGGTTGCTAAAAATAGTGTCTGCACCTCCTTGTTCATTCACGTGTAATTCATTAAAAGGATGAAAAGGCCCAGTCTCACAAAGGTAAATGAATCAAAGACATTAATTCAACTCATTCTGTATCCACGCCCAAGTTTAAGGTTTTCTACCAATCACACACATTTTAACCCAGTTTCATGGTAATCTGTCGGGTTGTTGGTTTTAATGGACAAGATAAGAAATGTACGTTAAGTGGACTCTAATAATATGACGTCTTTCTTGTCCGACTCACCATTTAAAGCTCTTCACAACAGCACAGCGCTGCAACGAAAGGCGCCACCTGCTCATCAGCAGCCTCTCATGGAAAGCCGGCGCTTCCAGGTTTTTCCCTAAAACAAACTGACATGATTGCATAAACCGGTGATGGGAGAACAGGTGGACAAGATCAACCTCTGAGCTAAAGCCACCCATGTTCTAAAGCACATGTGTCAAACCTGTCCAGTGGAGGGCCGAGACACTCCAGGATTTCTTTCCAACCATCTCTCCAGCAGCTGATCTCACTAATGAGTTCCTTCTCTCAAATCAGAGGTGTTGATAATTACAATCACCTGCTTTATTGGCCGGCTGGAAGGAAAACATGGAGTGTCTCGGCCCTCCACCGGACGGGTTCGACACCCCTGATTTACAGTCTCCCCTGTTTTCATACTCCGGGGTAATTCCCAATACGAGCCTGTAGGTGTCGCTGTTATACTTGGTAACCCACTCACATGCAGCAACGGTTGTTTGTGCGATTTTCATGGCTTTGTTCAGAGGTGTTGTTTCATTTCTTTCATAAACATCATCTGATTTTCCCTTTGTCCCGAACACACCTGAAAAAGATAAATTAACTTAACGAAGCTGTTGACTGAGATGTTAACCTGATTTGAAAAGTAGAAATAAAATGCTCAATTTTACAAAATAACAATGTGCTGAAAAAGCAAGTCATTGGATAATCCTTAAATGTACTTTTCAATTATTAATGATTTCTAAGAAAGTATTGTATGTTAAATAACTAATTAATATGATTAAAATTCATGCCTAAAAAAGTTTGTCAACATTTCTGTGTGACTTTAAAAGCAGGTGTGGCTTTTTACTGCCTAATTCATCTAATTAAGCATGTTAATTAAGTGGAAAAGAATCATTTGGATATAATTATCACTAAACAGCATGATTCCCTCTGGAAACATAACAGCCCTGCTGAAAGGAAAGTCCCTTTTACTTAAATTAATGAATTTCACAAACACAAAAAAAAGACTAGGAAGTTTGGTATGACGTCTTCATTTCAATTACACAACAGCATAGTGAGGTAGACTATAACAGGTCAACAATTAGAAACATTGCTCCATAAAACTGATGTGTGAACGACATGAAATACACATTTCCATGTACAATGTCTTGAAAATGAGGTAGAAATGGCTACACAGAATGTACAAGGTACAAAAAGAGTTCACTGAAATATAATTTCCATCAGTGAGGACCCTCAGCCCCCCTTCAATGAATCAGCGCAACACCAACAAGGGGCTGTCGTCTGCTGCAATATGTGTGTTAAAGTCAATCACATTACTGTGCACTGAAGAGCATTTAATTGTTGCAGCTAAGCGCGTAAATCTTTTCAAAAATCTGGTAAGAGTACATTGTTCATCAACACTTTTTCATTTTTTTTGTGAAAAAAGCATAGGAAGATTTTCCCCCCCACATAACCCAATTACGTGCTGTTTTGTGAACGTGCTTGTATTTCCAAAAGAGGCATTAAAATATTTTTCATCACTTTGAATTGCAGACTAAATCTGAAGCTGCACTTTGCCTTGAGTTTTATCATCATAAGAAATCCACTTGCTTTCGAGGTCAGGTTATTTAAAGCCACCGGAAGGCCTTCATTTGAAAGGTATGGCACAACATATAGAGGAGCATAAAGCAACAGCAAATGGTCAATATTTAACCCCTTCCTTCTTCGTGATGTCATAGCTCGAATCAAGCTGACTGACCAGTGACAGAGTCCCGTGATTATAGAGTACTGGTGTGAGAAATGGAAACTTAGAAACATTAAGACATTTAATAAACATATAGCGCTGTAGAAAGTGTTCCTTTGTCAGGTCAAAAGCTGTTTACCAGTGCTTAGTTTTGACAGTTTGTTAACATAACCGTTTCCCCACTAACTACACTAACACTGAACAGTCATTCATTTCTCCACAAAAAAAAAACTATAAATGAGCTATACAGGAAGAAAATATGTTTCATATATCTAAAACATCAAAGATGTACATATGGCATGTAGTGCCCTTTAAAAAAAAAAATCTGAATTACATTCAACATTTCAGGCCTCAGTATAAGAACGTCAAGTTTAATTTTCCACAAGTAAGCACACGTGTGTGTGTGTGTGTGTGTGTGTGTGTTCAGTATCGAAGGCCTTGTGATTTCTCTTCCCTGAAGTGTTCAGAGTGTGTGTGTTGCTCTTAATGAAAACCATGGCTCATTCCATAAAGCTCCCTACAAACACCCTGAGGTCACAACATACATTCGTATTTTATCCATCTGAGGTAACAATATTCTTCCTGAGTATTCAAAAACACAAATATAAATCATCCGTTTGAGACGCAAAAGTAAAGACAATGCATAAAGTAAATCCGAGCGGCCGAGCCGGCGCTCTTGATCAAAGATGTTGAGGCACTGTCTCAAACGCGAACATCGTCCACTGCGACTTTGGTGCCTCGTTCCGAGCTGTGCATCCATGCAGGAACAACAAACTGGCAAACACGGCGCTTTGCTGTGAGACAGTCTTGAAAGCAGGCAGGCCTAAACATACCTGTTTGGGATTCTTTTCTTTTTTTGGTTGTTCTCTAGATTTGTATTGTCAGTACTTCTTAAAATATTAACAAGGCATAAACTGGATTAGATTCTTCGCAGATTGCTTTGAAAATGCACCAGTCAGTTTCCGGATCTGCTGAAAACCTTGAGCAAGCGCTCTTTGAAGATGTTTTGCATACACTGTGTGTGCGCTGCTAAAATTCTAACTTTCTATAAAACGTGTATACTTCCCCTCTCCTTTTTAATAAAATGATTTACGGATCAAAGTCATGTATACAATGAAACGGACTGACAAGCAGCTCGGAGTTCTTCAGCGATCCAGAACACGCTAAGGACAAGAAGCAGGACTCCAAGAGAGGAGGAGGTAAAGAACATGACGTCATAGCGTTCGGGAAACAGAAAATAATCTTTTGGGAACAAGTGAAAGTGTGTAAAGTGTGGGTTGAGCAGAAACATTCATTTCTCAAGGCCGTGAGAGTCGGCTGTGTAAAGCAGTGATTGTGCTGAAGTAGCGTGGCAATCTCACATTTCAGTTATTGCTCTCTTTTTGGTCAGTAGAGAGGAAATAAATAGGATCCTGAGAGAAACAGACACTCGTACATTTAGAGTGTCTGAAAGCTATCTATGCAGAGAATGCCTTCACCTTAGCCCTTTGACTTGCCTTATCCTTACAGGGCAGAAAGCACCCGTGAACCTGAATAATGAAAATGTGGAAGGTGCACAAGGAAATCTCAGTCCTGTCTGTGCCCGCTTGTCTTGTCTTGTCTTGTCTTGTCTTGTGAAATAACCCTTAAATGGACAGACCCGTGTGTCATCACTCGAGTGAGAGGATCCTCTCAAATGCCGATCAGGGTGGTCAGCGCCCTCCGCTCACGTCCTCCGATCGCGTGTGCGACGGCGGGATCTTCATGGACATTCTCTGCTGCTGAGGAAAGTTGTGCTCGCCTGACACGCTCTCTCCTGCTAGCCCTGATGGTGGACTATAGTCCCTCCCACCATAAGGGGGCGACATCAGGGGCTTTAAAGGTTTGAAGGCCTGTTCTTCTGTGGTTGACGTGCTCATATTGTAGCCATTGCTGTGCCCGCTGCCGTGGCCTTTTCCGTGGCTGTTTCCATTGCTATTGCCAAACTTTCTGTAGCGGGACTCCTCCACTTCTGGTCCGTCCTGTCCTTCCTCTGTCATCTCAAAGGCCTTGCGTTTTAGTGTCACCCCAGCCTCTGAGCTCCCCCCCAGGCTGTGAGATGGGTAGCTGTAACTGGCCCCAATCATGGTGGGCCGGGGAGCCAGCAGAGTCGGGGCACTTATCCCAGAGGGCAGGTAGGAGGCACTGGGATGGCTGTATCCAGAGGACAGGCTGGTTTGGGGGTAGCACCCTGGAGGGTAATTGTAGACAGGAGTGCTGGCGCTGTAGCTGGGCACTAGAGTGGGCGCAGCCTGCAAAGAGTGCAGTGTCGCAGGGGGAAGTGCTGCGCTAGGCTGAGGGCAGTATCCTGATGACAAGTAGGCGCTGTTGTAGGCAGGAGGGTATTCCTGAGATGAGGGGGCGCCGCACGAGCCGGTGCCGCTGTAGCCTGGCTCAGAAGCTAAGTTACTACTCACTACTGTCACACTTCCTGTTGCTGGGATTCCCACAGATGCTGGGCCGACTTTGGTGCTGGCTAACGCCTCTAGTCCGGGGTAACACTCCATGCCTTGCCCCAGACCCCACGGCTCCGATTCAGATTTGAGGAAAGCTCCAGGCTCTGAGTAGGCTCCTGCATTAGGACGCTCATAAGGAAGCTCCAGACCTGAGTACTTCTCAGCGTAGCGTTTGAGCAGAGAAGAAGCAGTAAGAGCTGATATATCATCACTGGCCCACGGGTAACCCACCGGGGCAAAGCCACGGCGGGCAGACGCAGCATAGGGGTCGTGTTTGTGGGCAGACGACGGTGAGGTTGTAGAGGTGACATCAAGGTGCTGCTCAGGCCACTGAGATAAGGGGGCGGCGTGCTCCGGAGACCAGTGCATCTTCGACAGTCCTGACGGAAAACAGCAAAGCAGAATTAACCCACATTGATAAATCACATTTAAGTCCACATGCACACCACTTTTGAAGTGTTTTTACCTCTGAAAAATCACAAGCGAGGTAAGAGCGCTACCTCATTAATGGTGCGTCTGCCCTCGTGAGCGTCTTTTCTGTCCGACTCTTTTCAACAATCATGTCTATCTGCCCAGTTCTGGTCTTTCTGTGATGACGGTCACACACCAAGCCCCCAGCTTGGTCTCCACGGCGATAAGCCTCTATCAGCTTGTGCACTGCCCTATGCCTTTGCCTCTCTTACATTGGGACCATTGTTGGCTCTCTGTGACTCTCTTAGTCTGCAAAACCACCCCCACTGGGCGTATGATCTAATTTGACCCAAACTGCTGGGGGGGGGGTTCTTCTTTTCATCATACTACACAGAGATTGGAACGATACAACTATCAACACTATTGTAATTGTACCAAATGATTGAGCAGTCAAAGAAGTCAAAGTTCCGTGCGCCATGTGTGATTATATATGCACATTTACACAGAGTAATCTGCTGGCTTAGTGGTTGTGCGCGTTTCCCTGGCTTTACAGGCCTTGTCGTTTTGAACAGGTATTAGGCTGGCATTCCAGGCATTGCAGAGTATTATTAAGCTGTCTTGACCCCAGGATTGGGCCAAAGGGGCTTCCCTAGAACAGCGCTGGACAGAAGACAAAGCCATGAAGGATCAAATGTTTGTTAAAATCACCTCCAGTCTGCTTGAAGGGCACGTACTGTTTGTACTTTAATTCATGCATATACTGAACTCTTATTTTTGGATAAGATAAATATATTTTGTATTCCTAAACAACCATTTATTTTCATTCTTGGGACATCTGGCAATAATTCCTAAAATTGAAGACAACTACAATGAGAGGCAACAATTGTTCAGAAAGCAAATAATTAAATATAAAGATATTCAATATGCAGTGATGAATGAAAACAAGAAAACGAAAAACATCTAGTTGCATTTATATATTTGCAATTCATCTGTGATTAAACTATTTACCTGAATGAATTTAATGTTCTCATTAAAATTACAGCATTAGCAGGAAATAATGGCGATTTATTCATCATCACAGACGCCCCCCACACACATCTGTCTATATGTGGATTATACCATATTACATTGCATGTCCACTAAACCCACCAGACGGGCCCGAAACGGTCCACGTGTTGATCCCTAAATTAAATGATCCTCCTTACTAGTAATCCTCCTCATCCAATCCAAGGATCCCTGTGCTCTGAACCAGCGCAAGCTCAAGACAAATCCATATGCTCATGGGAATTTGGACCAGTCATAGTACATATCCTGCTCACATCCTTCAATCCCTTCCTGATCCTTGTAGTGCACAGCATGATGTTTTGGATATATGCCATGGAGAAGGGGAACATCCTTAAGGGTCGCCTTGAAATGACCCTTGCACTGAAAAGTCCATTCAGAAAAACACTAAATATTAAAAGCATCACAATCATGACCCAGATATAGGATGTATATTTTGTTAGACAACAGAAAATGTTTTTGTTTTTTTTGCAGAACAATTTAGCTGCAGCTCCTTGTAAACTACACATTTTTTAGCATCCCTCGTGTTTTATGGTAGTTTTAGTTAAAATATTCTGTTGAGTACGAGCGGCTGTAACCAGTTTTCTAATGCTGTACTATTCCCTAAATTGAAACTCTATGTGTCTTATGTTAAACAGTTTAGTAATCACAATGTGAACAAATTCAGTCATTCATTGGTATTGGGAGGAAGCCGGAGAGAACCCCTGCACACGTGGAGAAACCCCGAACAGGAAGGTGTAATTGTAACTGAGCAGTTAATATCTATATATGTTTTAGCAGTTTTACTCAAATTGTGTAAAAACCAATGAGTCAGAGGTAAGAAGGGACCAGGAAGCCAAGCCTGTGGAGTGAAATGCAGCTCATGCAGCCTACATACGTGGAAGAAACACCACAATCACCTGCCCTGTAGCCATCATGGCACGGCATTCTCTTCCACACAGCATTTTTGAGATGGGACTTGCGCTCCTTTATTCCTCCCTGACGTTCAGTGTGAAAGCAATGAGGATGCCACGCCTGGTTTTGATTGTCCTGTCTCTGTGGCAGCCGTGGAGGCAGCAACAGCACGGAATCACACGCCTATGTGACCATGAGGTGGACGGCCAGGATGGAGCTGTGAGGTTGTGGTGCGTTTTACCAGGTCATTTCAACAACTGCGTTTTGTAATATCCTTGTAATATTTTGATAGAATCAGCATCAGCTCCTGCCTTGGCATGGACTTTACTTTGTTCTCAATCATTTTGATGTGCAGGGATCTGTCTGTCGGACGTTAAATCATTTAGTTGTGTTGTGTTGTGAGTCCGTTCTTCACAAAGTGCTGCTTTCAAGCTGCCGATTTTCACTGTTGACACGTGCAACCACATTCTGGAACATTTCCTTCCCCCACCCTTTCACGTGGGCCACAACAATTCCAGAATATACGAGTCGAGGCACACTTGAACAGATGGAAGTAATGCAATACTTCTGCAATCCGACTGCCACAACACTCAACAGAGGGACAGGATGAGACAACACCACATGTAGGCCTGCATGTAAGACTGTCCCACCAAAAACAAATACTCTTCTTTGATTTGACCAGAACAGGAACTGAGGAAAAAATTGCTCTCCCTTTTGAATGCTCTACTCATTATGTACAGATCAAACAAACTTGTGTTTTACCCAGTAACCATCACTTCTTAATGATTCTATACTTAAACTCTGGAAATTTCCCAAATGAAGAAAAGAAAAGCCAATTATGTGAGTCATGAATGTTTGCTCTGTGGCAAGCTTGACTCGGGCTCCACTGCGTGACGGTCAGTGTGAGTAATTAGGGGTTGATTAGATGAAAGTGTGTGCGTGGGGGAAGGGAAGAGACTGGCTTGGGATTTTGGGGTGGAGCATCAGGAGCGGCTGGTTAGCTGCATGGAGCTGAAAGGTCCTGTTGGTGCTTTTACTCCCCTCAAAATAAACAAAGACTTACATTTCCAATCAGAAATGCACATACCAAGCTGCACACACGCATACACACGCAGCTGGCCAGCAGGCAGAGAGGAACGGGATCGTCCATTGGATGAGTCAGGCAGCTGGAATGCCAGGAATCTAACCTGAGATCTATTTACAAAGCACACATCCTCTCCATACAGCCGGCGCACACTGTCCACTCCCAGACCGGAGCAAGAGAAGGCATGTTTCCTTACAGTGCTGGCACATTAGCCAATCAGCTGTTTGTATTAGCAAAGCGTTAATTCACACCATTATTATGAGATCAATATAGAACGCACGGGAGCAGAGCAGAGGGATGTGGCTGTAGACTAGAGCATGACTGCACACACATCAGCTCTGTTTTCTCTGCTTAGTGAGTAAATGAGGGCTGGATTGTTATGTCAGCAGCAACCATAGTCGAGAATCCAGAGCGTGAAGCCAGTGAGAGGGAGGATCTGCTAGGATGAAAAAGCCCCCCCTCCGCTTTCTTTCCCCTTCCCCCTTATTCTCCAGGCCTGCACAGTCAACCAAACCAGCATACGCATATCAGCTGCAGCTCCACAGCCGAGGCAAGTTTTACATGCTTCTAACCTGCAAGTCAGTCCTTTCTTTGGAATGTCTTGAATCAGAATAATCAGACGCCTCCAGATCACATCTCCAGAATCTGCTGGAGCTTACTCAGAGGAATAATTGTGATCATCTGTCATTTTTTATTTTTGGTTAATTCTCCTCTTGGATCCTGGGCCTCCCTCCTTCTCCTCGGTGCTATAGTAAAAGCGAGACCTTGTGTCCAGGCCTGTGTGGTCAGTTCTCCCCTCCCCCGCTCCTATTGCTCATGCACACACATGGTGGAGGCTGGCCTGGCCCCTCTCGTCTTATTGTGTCCACTCATATATCAGGCTGCAGCTGACCAGTCTCTCCCGGCGTCCTCTACATCTGCCCTTCACTTTGCGTCTGTGTTCTTTAACGCCGCCGCCGCCAGCTCAGCTTTAAGCTACGCTGTTTCACAAGCTTTGGCTTGGCTAACCCCATTGCCAGGGAGAAGTCACATGTGTGTGACGTTTATTTGTCTCGCTGCACAGGCTTAATGAGGCCTAATGGCACCAGGTTCCTAACGACCCGGCTTTATTTCAGAGCTGCGTCACCGTGGTGACTGACAACTAAAATAGTGTTAATGCTCATTAGTGTGTGTCGGACTATCATCATCATCATCATCATCATCATCATGGACAGGGTCCATAATGAGGTGTCAGCGGTTATGAGAGTACAATTACCTTCTTCTTGTGAATGTGTGTTTGCAGATTAAATGGTTGTGTGTGTGTGTGAGAGAGAGAGAGATTCAAAACACTCTCGGTGGTAAAGATAAATGTTAAACCAGGGTTGTTTGTAGCAAAAGTTCCTGTGGAAAGAAATGTAACGGGAATGTGACATTTGCATGTTAGTAAAATTTAACTCTGCTTTTTTCCTGTTGTCCACAGTTTGTGTATCTGTGCAGTTCTTGAGTATAATAATAATAAAAAATAGGAATAAAACCTCTGTTGCATTATCCTAATCATGTTAGCATTGTAATCCTGTTAAAGCTTGGCCTAATCAATAGTCCAGTCAATCGATACAAGGATATACATCGGCCTGGATAGCAACCTCTAATGATTAGAACATACAAGCGAGGACTATTCTGTGATGTGTCTGAGAGATTTATTTTACTTAAACTTCACTTACTAATGGATAAAAAAAATATTATGCTAATACTAATAAACTACACCTGCACAAAGGAAATGGTGTTTCAATGCAAAACACTGCAAGGGCAATTAGATATATGCTCTTATACACTTAAACATGAGCTATTCTCCAAACATATTACAAATACAGCAACATATGAATGAAGAAAAAGCGATTGGCTCCTCCACTGTACCCCTTCATGCTCCTGCTGCTCCTTACAGAGAGGAGGTTCCCCGCTGCTGTCTACAAATGATTGTCGTGCTATATTCACACTGTCTGAACACTTTCTGTGACATTCCTCAATGAAAGCCTGGAGACTCAGCTGTTAAAGCCATTAGGATATCTGCCTACCCAAAATGACTTCTCAGACCCCCCCACCCCCCAGCCCCCCAGCCCCACGCTTCCCTCCACTGAGCCACAGGAGATGAGTTCTGGACAAAAGAGGGGCAAAACCAAGGAGGTTGTACAGGAAATAAAAAAACTGAACCCCATCTAGGCCAAACAGATGCCGGCTTGGGCCTCAGCGTAAACCACAATAACCCATGCATGTGTTAAATATAAAAGCTTACTGTATGGGATGACAGGACTGAACATTCTGCAGCCCTGGCCCCAGGTGAACGGAAGAGGACCAGGTCCACTCGGTGCTAGTAGGGGCCCAGCGGCATGCTGTGGGGCCTCCCTAGGCTGCTGCTGGCTCGGCTAGTGGCTGGCCTCTCGGACCCCTCCATGGTTCATTTCAGACATCAGCACCGCTCCGACGCGCTGCCACCTGAAGAGCCAAAAGATCTGGTGAACACGGAGACATTTTCTGATATAATTTGAAGTACTGGAACTGGAATGTTGCTGAAGCATTGCAGAAATGTTCCAGTTATTGCATATTAAATTCAATATTTGCACTGGAAAAGACCCGTGCAAAGGTGACTGTAGAGTAAACGGCATTTGTTGATGTGTTTCTCTTGCTCTTCCTTTCGCTCTCATCGAGTGTGTTATTGTGTATTCACACACATGCACACGTGTGCAAATGACTGATCAGGAAACTGTTTGAGTGCCAAATTCCCTGACAGCGACGGCACCTTTAAAATCTGACCATGAAACCACACAGCCAGAGGGGGCAGGTTTCTAATATTTTAAAGCCATCCATGTTTCAGTGCAAACAGCAGTGGCCAGAACAGCAAAGGGAACTTTGCCCTCCGTGCAGAGCCGGGAGGCGGTCCTGTGTTACATGGAGAAAATGAGTTGAGCTTTGGAAATCTGCAGCCAGTCTGGTTTGACATATAGAGGACAAAGTCACAAGAAATACCATAAAAATGTGTAATTAGAGGAAACAAAGGCATGTCTAATTGATTATGGGAATGGATGACAGTTTGAATGAAGGCTGGGAACACTGGAAATGACAGGGGTGTGCAAGAAGCCGCAGAAACACGGTCATTACTGCTGAAGGGGAATTTTATAACAAGTCAGGAAAATGCTTTACTGACCTGATCATTCCTGGGATTCACAGACGAGTCCAACTCAGAGAGTAATCCAGTACTCCCCCCCCCCCCCCCAAAAAAAAAAAAGTATCAGGGGATCCGAGGTGGATGCGTGTGTGACTGTGTGAGGCTTGTACTGTCCTCTAGGACCCTATCCCCCTGTCCTTCCTCCCTCACTCGCCCTCCAGCTCCCTTCTCCCTCCCCCTTTCTCCCTCCCTCTGCTAGTGACAGAGCAGCACATACATCCCTTCCCCCAAATACGCCACCCCTCCCCCTCGTTCTCCCTCCCTTTTGTTAAAACTATTTCAGCAGGAAGGGAGAGAGAGGCAAAAAAACTGACCAATCATGCAGCGTCAGAGGGTAAGTGTGTGTGTGTGAGTGTGTGTGTGAATTTCTGCACATGTGATTCTATGCATGATCTTATACGTGTGCGTGTGCTTTATTTATTGGAGGCCATCAGTGTGATGGATGAGATTGTGCGACACACGCTGCTGAAAAATAGTGAATTTTCTCCTTCACCGATCACGCGAGAAGTTCAGTTATTGTCAATGACTTCTATTGATCTGGTACATTGATCCCAGTTTTGTTGAGAGGGTGGAGTTGAACCAGCCATGTCAATATTACCTAATTCCTTAGGTGCCCCACCTCCCCCTACACACACACACACACACACACACACCGTAGCCTGCACATATGCATGTGCAGCAGCAAATGACTTCCACATTGGCCCTAAACATTTAACCCAAGATGTGTGTGAATATCACCTATAAGTGATCATAACATAACATAACTGGGCCTTTTTCTCCTTCCAGGAGCTCATTGCATTCTTCTTCTCCACATTTTGCTGGAACCTCTCACACAGACTCACAGCTGCGGTTCTGCATTTAGGGTTCCGGAGTAGGAGGGACGAGCTGCACTCCTCATGTTACCCTGCTGTAAACACTCACGGCCCTGCAGGACACACATCATGTGCTTTCACTGCTCCAAACACCAGGCCTTGTCCCCCCCCCCCCACACACACGCATGCACACACACACAAACACAGCTCTCTTGCAAGAAGCCGTTATTTCAGAGCTTTAAATTGTGGCTAATCGTATCTGTGCAGTTTGAGGCTTGACACAAGACCTTTGATCCGGTGACTCACTGGATTACTGACTAGTGCGGCGCTCAGATCTTCTCCTTCACCTGCTTTGCTGCCAAACCGTGTAAAAACTCGTGCTGGGGGGGGGGGGGGGGCTGGCTGTAGCTGGGGAGACAATGCATCTAAACACATTTGCTGCGAGGACTGTTCTTTTCATCATACATGAGCTTTGGTGTTTGATGCTCCCAGATGCTGTCCCTTGTAACGTTGGGCCCGCCTCCACATGTAGGTGGGCGGTCCTAATCGGGGTCACGGGGGGACTGTCAGACACACAAATGGATAAGCGTGTGCGTTTCAGTAGGCATGGCTGACAGCAGACAGAAATTCCCTTAAGCTCAACTCATAGAAGCGATGCAAATGCACACAGGAAAACTGAATGACACACACAACTGGAAGCTCGAACCGTGGGTCCCTTTGGCCCCGTGGGTCACACGATAACAGCCCACTCTAATTCTGTCTCAACGGATGAGCAGTGGTCCGCCGCTCAGTTCAACGGCCTTGGTAATGGTAATTGCTTGTGTGTGTGTGTGTGTGTGTGTGTGTGTGTGTGTGTGTGTGCGTGGGGGTGGACGGAAAGAGGAAATGGGTTAAAAAATAAGAAAATAATTCCATATGTCTAAAAACTAAAAAAAGATAGCCAAGCATGTTAGAGAGAAGATGAGTACATCCTTTAGTCAAAAAAGATTTACGACTTTGACCTTTGACCTAATATTTGACCTTTGACCCAATATGAAAATTAATAATTAATAAAAAATTAATAAAAACAATTTAATAAATTAATAATGACCTTTGGCCTCGTATAAAATATTAATTAATTACTTAATCAAATTAATTAATAATTAATTAATAATTATTACTATATGATTTTTTTTTAACTTTTTGGTCAGTAAGGAGGGTAGGGTGCAATCCCCCATGCCCCCTTCCCTTCCCCCTGACACTCCACTCCTCCTCCTCCGGATTGTTCCTTTATGAAGCAGAGTAGAGAAAAGTAGAACAGAGCATTATTTTATTAACATAATAGTAACCCGGGAGAAACCCGGGAGAAACATATTCCTCTCAGATCGTCCTTGCACTGAGTTAGAGAGAGCGAGAGCAAGCCGTTATAGTATCTTTCCACGCCTCCTCCGCGGTCCTTCCTGAGCTACGCAGCTGCGGATGGGGGAGATGAGACAAAAAAACAGACCTACCCTTCCGTGGACACAGATGTGTATTAGCAGCAGTAAAAAAAAAAAAGCCCAATATAACCACATAGAGATTATAGCAGTTGTAAAATCATCAGTCGAGCGGTTTGCTCTGTAGGCAAATTGGTGGGGATCCAGGGTGGGGGGGGGTGCATCTTTGATGTGGTTAACGATCAGCCTCTCGAAGCATTTCATGATCACAGGCGTAAGTGCAACAGGCCTGTGATCATTCAGGCTGTCGATGGCCGACTTCTTGGGGACCGGGATGACGGTGGCAGATTTCAGGCAGGGGGGAGGGGGGGGGGCGATGGACTGTGATAGGGAGCGTTTGAAGATGGTGGTGAAGACCCCGGTCAGCTGATCAGCACAGGCTCTGAGTACCTTCCCAGGTACTCCGTCCGGCCCTGCAGCCTTCCTGGGGTTTACCGTCCTCAGCACACGCCTAACTTCCTGTTCCTGAAGTATCAGCGTGCTGCGGTAGGAGGGGGGGGGGGGGGGGGGACAAAGAAATGATTTAATTCCTCTGCCAGCAAGGCGTCCCCGTTCACAGTCACCTGGTTGCTGTTCTTGTAGTTGGTGAACATAAACCGACATCAGGGAGCGTAAAGCTCCACCAAGACAGCTCAGCTTCTCAGTGACGTCGTTGCACTGAAGTCCAACAGGATCATGATCGGGGGACAGTTAGTCCAGATTAACAGTCAGGAACTTCAGATCAATCTGGATCACTACGATGGATTCATCAGATCTAGAATATGATGTAATAATATGTTATGATGATGTCACTGACTCAGTTTGTTCCACTCATTATAGACATTATCCATCAAATTATACACCAGATAAAATCCTGAATTTTGTCCACTATTCTAAAATGGGTTATTGATACCTCAAGGAGCGTGTTGACACATTACACAAACTGTGTCGACGCTGTGTTGGTTACTCAACAGCGACCTCCGCTGGAGATCTAAAATCATTGCGGGTAAACAAGACGGAAGAACTTGCATGCCGTAAACCCAACATTAGCCTGTGAAATAATATTTAATCTTTATTCCATTGCTAGTCTCTCACTTAAACTATGATCATCTTTGTGTAATATCATTTTCTCCACTTGTTTGCTGAGTGAAGTTCTTCATGTTCACATTTAGCTTGTTTGTGTAAATGCTCAAGAGCTGGCATGTAAATTATAGTAAATTTGTATGTAATAAAATTCAGAGTTAAAATGTCCATGTGGGATTTTGTTAACCAAAGTGTTCAATCATATGAAATAACACTAAAAATGGATTCATTCACACATTTCCGAGAGCGATCCATGAGTGGGAGCAAAGCGAGGATCCAAACAACGTAATCTCCATCCAACTAACCCGCAGCATGTATTTGTGACGACTGATAAAGTGCGTGTTTCATCCGTTGAACTTGAGCTGAACTCATTTGACTACGCCTGAAAGTGTGAAAATGAAAACCATGAAGAAGCTGCAGAGCAGACTTCCAGTGAAAAGCTTGCACTCTTATTGATTGGACCTCAATCCAAGCGTCAATTTCACTAATAGCAGTCAGAGAGCAAAGATACTTGAGGTATGAAACCGATCCTTCTGAAACAGAAAGCACACACATTTCAAAACGGACATCCATTAAAAACAGGGCTCATAATGACGGCGTTCATTTCAAAGCATGGTTCTGGATATTCTTACATGCGTTCGATACCGACGTCCTGTTTTTCACGCAATCAAGCTCTGGCTGATAAACATGTAACTCTGGAACGTCAGTGTTCAGTCCGGATAGCAGAAACCATCCAGTAGTTAAAAGGCATCACGTGAGAGTCAAAGTAGGTAGTGATTACAGCTGACGTACTCTCCAGGGAATTTCACCAGCAACCCATCCTGAAACTGAGCCTCGCTGGAATCCAGTCTTGACCGTTGCCATCTTCCTCCTGTTGTTCGTTGTCTGGGCCCATAACCTGCTGCGTTTCGGTTTGTAGCTTCTTCCTCTCCCGTGTTTACGGAGGAATAAAAAGGCTTTTTGTCTGTATAACTTTATTGTTGCTCACTTCGTTGCTATGGGAACATCATGCACATCCATAGAGTATGTCAAGCAAGAGAGAGAACTCCCGCCAGAACCACTCTACTTCTGCCTACAGACAGCCGTAAAAAGAAGGAAACGGAAAGTTCACCAAACAGTCGCAAAATAAAAGTCCATTGGCATACATGTAATTTCTAGTAAACAATTACACTTAATAATAAACAAAACTGAAATGAGAATGAGATCACATATTCCAACAGCGCAGATACAACATTCATTTCAATCAAGTTCTCTTTTAATATACTCTTGATACTTTGTTTTCCTTGTTTTTCCTCAATTTCACCCCCAGAATGAAAAGCTATTTGAAGCTATTGCTCCTTAGTGTAGAAATCTAATAACTCCAATGCCGGAGCTTTCATAAATTCATCAATGTGAGCCATAGTTATTTTCTCCAGCCCCAGAGAAATGTCCAACAAAACACTGCGTGCAAGCAATCAGGCAAAAGAGGCATAAAATCCCCTTATCTGGATCTGGGTCAGCCGGCCCCAGGACCCGGAGGCGTGCAGGTTGGATCACAGCCGGCCCTTCTCACCCTGAACACGGACTGTTTGACCCTCTCCTCTCAGGCAGGAGGCGAGTTTGTGAATCCTTTCAATGACGATGGCGAATAAATCAATTCTGCTTCTGAAGTGTGCTAAACAGAGGAGCACCTTCAAGGTGTTTTGTGCTGTTAGAAACCGGGAAACGGTGGTCTTCCTGAGCTGCTCCTGTGCTCCGTGTTTCTCCCCGTGACGCCAGCCTGCCCGCCCACTTTCAGGTTCTTTGTGTTCTCCAGTTGTGTGACTTTGATTTAGAATTTTTCTAACTTCAGCCTGCCGACCTTGGTCCCTTTTTTGTTTTATTACTGACGACCAGCCCGTCCCTTTTCATTGTTTTTTGTTATTTCCATATTAAATAAACTGCAGACTGATTCTCTCGCCTCCGTCTCTGCATTTTGAGTTTCACACCGTTTGAGTTCCAGTACGTCACCGGCACTTTGGGCTTGAGTATATTGTTAAGTGGCACGCGTCATGAAAAGGTTGCTGACCCCTGTGCTATTGTGTAGACAGTGTATCCAAATATTTGCAATGAATTCTGTTACTGTGCAAAAATACTAGTGATACAAATGAGGGATTATCTGATCGGAAATCGAGCCCGATCACGAGCTTGCGGACTCTGTCGGTTAAAACGGTGAGTCCCGATCAGGACTTGGATGGACATATGTGTGTATGTATGTATATAATATGGATAGTCATTTTCATTACTTTTATTACTCAGCTCTGGATTTACGCGGTAGAATAGAACAGAAACCGGCCTGACATCACTTCCTGTGACACTATTGGTTAAATGCTGTCAAAACACGGAAGCAGCTTGAAGCTTTTGTTGTTTTTGCATGTCTGCACTGCTGTAATTGTGTTGTTCTGGTTGAGGGCCCTCTTGAACACGAGATGGGGCTTTATCCTTTCAAATAAATGAATCAAAACACGTGAGCAGCTTGAAGCTAGTCGTGCGAGTGTCTGCGGTGTGGAAGTATTCTGAAGTGGATAACAAAAACCTTGCGATTGAGGTGCTGTTCATTCTCAGGATAGGCTACAATAAACATTGCTTCTGCCTATTCCTTTTTTTGGTTGTAATGTATATTTAGTTTTGTTTAAGTTGTATTATTGTTTTTGCCTTAATCTGACAACCAAAATAAAACTCATCATCACTTGGCATCAAATGAGGCTGCATGTGGCCCCTGACCTGAAATGAGTTTGACGCCCCTGCTCCAGCTCAGAGGTGTGCACGGCCTCCTCATGCCTGTCTGCATTCCCCATGTCTGGGCATGCTCTTAATGAGATGACGGATCTTCTCCCAGATCTGAATCAGAGCATCCGCCAGATCAAGGACCGTCTGTGGCGGCAGCGGTTGCTACGATACACGGTGTTGCAGAGGTACTCGACTGGATTCAGATCCGGGGAATGGGTGGGCCAGCCAATCGTATCACTGCCTTCATCATTCAGGAAATACTGACATGGTCCAGCCACATGAGGCCCCCAGTGGCTCTGAAGATGTCATCCCGGCATCTAACAGCAGTCGGCGCTCCAAGGATATGCCTCCCCAGACTGACCCACCACCAAACTGGTCAAATTTGTAGGCGGCATGATCTTCCAAATCTTTTAACCCTTCACAAATTGCTGATGGCTGTAGCAGCCAGGATTTTGGGATTGATGTGAAAAGGCTCAAGATTTAAGTTTTATTTTTTTCAAGGTATTGGACAACTGTCACCAAGTCATAGTACATCACACCTGGCAAGGACAGAACTGGACACGGCAACCAACATCGGCAGTGGTGTGTAAGATGACTCTAGTGGTGAAGACGAAGAGGAGGACGAAGGCAGAACCCAGAACTGTTTTTCTCTATTATTGGTCAGTAGATTCCAAGTATTGACGGATTGACCTTCTGAGCATCTTTTCTTACGTCTTCGTTCATACCGAGCAGATGAGGTAAGCTTGCAAGCTGATATAAGAGCTACTCCTTGTTTTAAAGATTGAGAACATGTTTCTTCATTTTCATCGTCATTTTTATTTACATTCATTACAAGCATTACCAATGGTGGCACCTGAGGTTGTATAAAATCAGACACATGTGTTGTAAAACACAGAAACACTTGCACATTGATAGAGGCATTCATGCATTCATTTTCTGAATTTGAATTATATGTTGGATTAACTATGGCCGAAGATGATGAGAAGAGGAAAGTCAGGCTCTGCTGTTATCTGCTCGGTGAGACTGGATACGTTAATGGGTGACACAGCGCAATAGGACTGGAAATTCAAGGACATTGTGAAAAAGTTTGATTGATCCTGCAGTCCGACAGTGAACGAGATGGTGGAGCGGTACGAGTCCTTCACGAGGAATCAAGTTACCAATGAATCAATTGATATGTAACTGCACTCAAGCGGCTTGCAAAAACATGCAACTTTGGGACTTTGAGAGACTCACTCATTCGTGACAGAATCGTATTTGGGATTAAGGTGCGAGAGAGACTTGTACTCAACTTCGCAGAGCTGCAGAATTGTCATGTGAAAATTGCAAAGCCATTGCAGGCCACTCGTGGCTTTTATAGGGTGAGGGGTGTCCTGGAACAGGAGGAGAGTGAGACCTGGGAGCCGAGGAACGGCGGCAGCGGCGCCGGGCAAGGGACGAGGTGGGAACAGAGGAACTGGTGACGGAGGAGGAACGGCGGCAGCAGTAGCAGTGCCGGAAGCAGGAGGGTGAGAGCTGGGGACAGAGGAGTATCTCCAGAGTACAAAGTTCAACTCGGCAGGCGGCCAGAGATACTCTGCCCTCTGTGTCAAAGTACCGTTTTAGTCCTCTGGCGTGATAATTGCAACTACCGCTGTTTGCTAGCCGACGTTTAATGAACAAATGACTGCCTGGAGTGCGCGCATCTCCGTAGCGGCTTTGCCGTTTGGAGGACAAGGTGACCTTTATATTATTTTAATTAGAGTTCCTAGCACTCTTTAAAGAGCTAGGTGACCCACGCCCGGGCGAGGGAAGCCCAGAACCAATTGTTGAACTCGTCACCCAATGGTCAACTCTCCAAAATCTCCCTCCAGCCTTCGGTAGGTTCCATCCGCCTTTCAGACTGCCTGCCTCCTCACCCAGAACGTCTGCAGGCCGGAGTTCCTGCCGTAAGCTCCAGTGTGCTATTTCTTCAAACAGAGCCTCACCGCTGGTCGTGTGAAAAGCTTGATGGGCGGGGGCTCTGCCTTACACAGCTCCGGAACAGGCTTCTGAAAGGGAAGGAAGAGAGGTGAGTCCCAGAACAGGAAGCTCCTTCCATCAGTTTAAAAGTGTTCAGCATACCTCATCGCAGCAGGCGGCTTGTTGTGTCTCCATCTTAGCAGCCTTTGTTGTTGAGCTCTCAGACGGAGAAGACACCCCCGCTTCCTCACTGACCTTCCTCTTTTTTGCTGAGGGAACAGATTCGGAAGGAAGGCGTCTCTTTGCTGCCCGTGGAATCCCGGGTGTTGTGGGTTCTCCGCTGGCAGAGGGAGCTGGCTGGCACCAGCCGTTAGCCACATCGCTCTTCTGTTCATAAAAAAGGAAACTTGTCTTTATTATTTCATTTAATCTTTTAACAATTAAAAATAAATTGCTTGCTGGTCATTTTTCTTTTTTTACATTTTACACCACTAATAATTAAGACATTTGGTTCACATGAGAAATGATTTAAATCTATTTTCTCACCGCCTCAGCTTTGCTTCTTTTGGCTGGGCTCTCAGAGGCTGCTGTTCGCTTCCTCTTGGAGGCCGGCTGACTGGAGGGGACTGCTCGACAACATGCCACTGCCTGGCTGACGCTGCGCTCGGCGAAGACTGTGAAGAGGTGGTTCTTTCCATCTTTGCCTTCCATCCAGATCCGATCTGGCCTCTTGGAAATGCATACGGCAGAGACATGCATTCCCTCTTCCAACACGCCAGTACTCTGCGCCTTGCTGTAGACTGGAACGGCACAAAATAACAGAGCGATTCATAAAGTCAGCCATGTTTGAATTGATCTAAATTGAAGGAGAGAGAAAAGGCAAACGCACCATTGTCAGTGAAGCCCTTGATGTTGTCTCTCACATTGACGGAGACCGATTTGAAGTTGCGCAGATCAAAGAGCAGCCCAATCATCCACGTTGTGCGCCGTCCACCTCTGACACAGAAGAAACAACAACACAGAACCACCAAGACAAGTTTCATGACTTTTTACTGCACAGTTAAAGATAGATCATTATTAAGCATTATTTTTAAGAGAAATTGCAGTGGAAATTCAAACACAAAAATGTAATGGTGTCCTTACTGAGCAGCGGCTTCAGTTGTGGATTTGGTGCTCACATGCGCCCGGGAAATGAACGCATGCGTCTCCAGATCCTTGACCAGCAGTCTGATCTGTGACTCCACCAGGCTAACCCTGAAAAAGGGAGCAAAACCGTTTCCAGAAAGAGGAAAACAGACGCGTGTTCCAGTTCACCTGAGACGTCTGGCTGTTCCTACTCACCAGTCAAGATGCTGCCTTTCTGTAGCCACCGATGCCGTGAGCGGAACGCACTGCCTTCACACAAAAACACAGAACAATGTTTGAGCATGTTGCTCATATCATCTCGCTGCATGAATCGCACACCCTGTTACCGATAGCCAGTTACAGGGAATTAGGATCACACATCCTCGAGAAGGAAATAAAGCACCACATCTCCAGCTCCACTTTCTTTACAGCAGTAAATCTTTGGAAAAGCTTTGACGAGGAGCAAACAATTCACAATGGCAAAGATAATGATTCCATTTTACAAATCGATACATTTTCGACTTCTTTCTGGATGTGACAATTCTAGTTGAATACATACTTGTACTTTCCAAGGAAGTCTGGCTCTTCAAACAGCTTGGACCACTCTGCCTTATTCTGATCGATCTCCTGACAGATTTCATGACCTGTGAACGAGGGACAGGAAAGCTCAAAGTCTGATTCAAGCAACTCCCAGCTTTGTTTCCAAACTAGAAACTACTAGACACACATCCACTGATCCCCAATGCAGGCAGCACTGTGAGTATATGTTGGATGTAGTGAGCGAGTGAATGAATAATGCACAATGTGAAGCGTCTTTGAGTGTCCAGAAAAGCGCTATATAAGACCAGCGCATTATTATTATTATTATTATTATTATTATTATGTCATCTGAGACACTACACACCCCGAATGATCTCCTCTGTGATGATGTGGAAGGAGGAGAGAGACACGTTGGTGCTGCTGTTCTGCTGTGGGTAGACTGGGGTGATGATGGGCATGAGGTGGAGGCTGTCAGGTCGATGAAGCTGAAAGATCACAAGAAAACATACTTGGTTTAACTGTGCTACAGAGATCCCCAATCACAGACTGAAAATGTAGATTTCATAGGAGTTAGTAGTAGTAGTAGTAGTATTAGTAGTAGTATAGTAGCCGTATAGTTGTAACTTAAATCCTGGTAAAACGCTGCTGGCTGGTTCCTTACCCTGGGTTCCCAAAATGGGAGGCCATACCCGAGGTCCTCGACTCGCTGCAGACGGACAGTGTAAGCTTGATGACAGGGACGTATGCTGTTGTGATGGCCTGAAGACACAAAGATGGTTAGTTAGATGATTGTTACTATCTTGTAGGATGTACACGTACATAAACTGTGTATATGGCTAACCCGTGCGTCGGTGACCTCCTTCTGTGCTTTAAGCGTTTCAAAGAAGGAGGTAAAAAAATCACCCCTCTCCAGAAATGAGGGTCCCACGCACACAACATCGATATCAGCGCCTGTCAAAACAGCACAGGTTCATATTAGAGGAGCGTCTCCATCACGCAAAGCTCCGGCAGTCCTGACACTCGGTCAAGAATAGTAAAACTCACCTTTTGAGTCGACGCCGAGACCAGAGGAGCCAAACGGAAGGACCTTTCCTCCAACGTTGTCCATCACTATATCTGGTACATTCTAAAATTAAAAAGTAAACAAATAAAATGTTATCTTTGTAATAACATGTTTTAAGCACCACAGCTGGTTAGCTTTGAAACAACATGGCGTATATAAAAAGATGTCCTACCATGTCAATGCATTTCTGCTTCAGCCACTCCTTAAACAGCTTCTCGAGCTTTGTGGTGATATCCTCTCTGCAAATGAAACACGGGGCATTTTCACATTTGTCTGCTCCTTAACAAGCATGCAATGGTCCCTCCACTTGTGCTTTAGCACTTTTATTAACTTCACTCATTAAGTTCTTGATTAACTGATTACAACTCAGGCCTGCAGGGGGCGCCACAAAAAGGGGGAAATACCTTAAATATAATTATATTAGAACTAGTTATTAAGTTATTCTTAAAATGGAAAAGCTCACATTGACTCAAATGTAATGTATGTTTCGGACGTGGAGGTATGGATTTTTTTGGACGAGAATACTCGTTTAGGTACTGAATTAGTTAATTAGTTAATATAGATCCAGACAGACACACACGTACACACACAATAATACAATAAATGATATACAGTATTGTCATATAAAATGTGGTTTTATTATGAGATTAACTTCCAGACAGACAGTAGCACTAATGCAAATCCATGAACCCTCCCTGCACTGTATGACCCCTTCCCACACGCCTACAAATAACTCTGTATTATAATACAGTAACAAATGTAGGAGCCAAACTGGTGAATATGTAGCACAGCACAGCACAAAGTAGACACAACGCCAACGACTCACGCCGACGCCAACTGGATGTGCGACGCTGGAATGCACGTAGGTGCAGCTCTTTGTGTTTTCTGAACGCAGATCTCATTCAATATGTACCGTACTGGTACTGTATTTTATATGTGTTGTAATATGTATTTTAATTTTGAAAAAAATACTATTTTATTTAACTTAGGCCAGAAAATGCTTATTTTATCAATACAATTATGGAAATATAAACATTTGTACACATACAGCAGAATCCCGCAATAAAATCCATGATATAGGAAAACATAGTGTATGTTTTGCAAGAAAATGCACAATAAAGTGAATCTGCCGAAAGTGAACCGCGGATATAGCGGGGGGACCGTATGTATTTTTAACGGTGTGAACAAATATCCTGAAGACTTCCCTTCTGACATTTTGATGATGATGATTTTCATTTTGGTTGTCAGATTAAGACAAAAAAATTAATAAATACAACTTAAACAAAACTAAATATACATTACAACCAAAAAAGAAATAGGCAGAAGCAATGCTTATTTTGACAACTAAACATCTGCTGGAATAATCAAGAAAAAGAACAATACATAAATATTTCAACCGGTAAATCATACCTGTGCTTCAGCACTGATTTGCTCTCAAAAACATCGAAGCCCTTCAGCGTTTCAAACAGCAAACCGGTCCGGGTCAGCTCGGCCTCCTTCGGCAGATCCTCGCTGATCGGAGGGGTGAGTCCGTAAATCTTGGGGGGCTGTTGGACAGCTGGAGCCTGAATCTTAGTTGCTCTGAAAATTAACAAGATTACCTTGATACCTGTATGTGGCAATGCTCCAATTTTGTGTTTAAAAAAAAACATCCAATCAACACCAAGAAAAGCATGAACAAAAGCAATAACACTTAATACTCACCGAAGCGAAGTCATAATCACTTTATTGAAAGCCGAAAAAAATATGCTCTCTGAAAACCTTTTTCTTTGACGAGTTATATATATACCCTGCTTTGAAGCGCTACACTTCAAAGCAAGTCATTTGAACCAAGACGATTGGCCAATACCTGCTTTGATCTATCTATCTATCTGTTATGTCAATCTGCGATTAGAGTGGGTTAATTGATTTTCAGCACCACCCCCATCTTTTTTACTTTGATTTTTTCATTCCTTGAGTTTCAATAGAAAACACATTGGTAGCTGTGAGGTGGGACTTATGTTATACGGGCTATACAGCAGGAAATTGATATGATAAATAGTATCAATCATCGGCGGTGCGGGTTTAGACCATTTTTGACTGAGAGTGTTTTTTGGGGGGACTGAAGCAGGGATGGATTAAAAATATGGATTACCCATGTTGAATGTGTTTTAAAAAACGAAATTAAAAAAATGCTTTATTTCTAGGAAAATGGACCCCCGCTGGTTTATGTAAAGTGTATGTGTCCTGCTCGGTTAAAAACTCTTCTACATCCGCTTTCTTGACACGTTGACTCGCCTCATCTCGCACACCGCGGAGCAATCTCTTCACCCCGCCAAAACTCCCGGGATGAGATGGGGAATAGTATATATTTTTCAGGAGCCGTTTCTCCATCGAAGGTAATTTTTATTAATCCACACCCCACGTCTTTACACCAGTCTCCTCCGGGTCGAATGATATAAAACGATCCTCATTTTTTATTTACTCTGAGTAGCAAGAAGAAAACAACCATACACATGAGTAAGATATCATGTTTTATTAAAAAAAACATCACACAAGAAAAGAACTATACGTTGATTACAATGACTCTAAATGCTGAGTATAGAACATTAGGGTGTTTAATAAAAAAGCCATCATGCATATATATATCTTATAAGAAAAAACAAGAAAGATCTAGAACTACACGTTGATTACATTTCATTTACAATGACTCTAAATGTTGAATATAGAACATTTGGGTCAACGTTTTCGTACAGAGCATAATGCAGTCTCTCCACTTCTTGTAAAATATCCATCGCCATTTTTTGAATTTTTACACGATGAACGATGACATTGACAAACATAGCATAAACCGTGAGCACGTGAGCCGGTGTGATTTCAGCGTCACCCCATTTCTGTATAACTTCTCGAAAGATATCAGACACTCGATGCTCGTTTAATCCCAGCAATTGCTCTTGCATCTCTTTCCAGGAAGGCTTCGTCTCCACAGAGTAGACGATTTGATCCAAAAGTTCTATCAGGCGATTCATGACAAAGACGTTATGGATAAATCCTGTCAGACGTGTCACACAGTTCCCCATGATGATGATCAGATGTTTTTCCAAAATGTAGAAACTTTCTGAAGATGGGCAGTCTTCACCTTGTTATAGGAAGTCTCGTAAATAGAGTCGATGCGTTCCGAGAGGTTGTCGGCTTCAGATATTTTGACCAGTAGAATCTTTGCCACGGTTTCTACGCATTTGTCGTCTATCTTTATTCCACACAGACGGAGGAGCAGTTGGATGGCTTGAAGAGAACGGCGTGAGTAAACGGTCTTGAGCACGGTCAGCGACTTGGCTTGGATGTAATCTCCCGGTGGATCAAGACAAGGATGATGGTTCTGGCTCGGATGGTTGATTTTGCACCCGTTGCAGCTCTCTTCTTGATAACCCTCGATAATTAGATTCAACACGTGAAGGATACCAGTTTTTATAGTGTCGAACACAACGGGGGTCAGCCATACGTCGACTTGCTCCATCTTCATCGCATACGTCTGGTAGATGGCCTTGCGTCTTCCTCTGCCCGTAAGCGGCAATTCTGCCACCACATACGGACGGTCTTCTTCAGATACAAGATCCTCCAACGCCGGTGTTCCTGTCCCGCTGAAATAGATTGGAGTGTCTTCGTAAACCAGACCGTCTGGACCATCGGTAAATAACTCGTCCGAAGGCTTATGGATATATCCCACAATCCTGGCACGCTTAGTCGTTGGTGCCGCCGGGTCAGAGTTCTTCTCAGCCTGCATGATGAAATATATATTCCGAGTGTGTTTGGGCAGATGCTCTCTTGCGTCTTCCGATAGCCGTGTGTGGAAGGCGGGTTGAATCAGAAAAATATAGAAAGTCAGAAGGTGGGCGGGGAGAAGGGGGATGTACTCGCAGAGCTGGTAGGCGTGGTTTAGAAAGTCAGAAGGGGGATGTACTCGCAGAGCTGGTAGGCGTGGTTTAGAAAGTAAGGCTCTGTTTAACTTCCAAAGTTTCTTTCCATTCACGACAACGTAGAAAGAGGTTGGAGATTTCTTGGCTTTTTTCCCTCGTTGCCTGCAACCACGAAGACAGGGGTATGGATAGCAGCTTCAGGAAGACCCCGCAATCCGAGAAGAAGGATTCGAGCGTGAAGGTCTCTCGATCTTCTTTTTTCTGAAAACTGACATGTGTAGGGTTTTACCAAACCCTCTTCCGGTTCTTGTTCTCCGTAGTGGGTGCGTATTCAATGAGGAGAATGTGGGTTAAGATTAAGACATTTATATAATTAACAGATCAGTACAAGTTAGTTCAGATATCAGCGCTGAGATTCCAACACAGCTCTCGTGCACGCGCTTCATTGGAATGAAGATGCTTCCTTCTTCGTCCTCACGTCATTCTGTCCCCTGAAGGCGGGACTTTGCCCCAGCCAATCTAAGCCCATGTTCATCTGTGTTGTGTGATGTCACTGTTGTGATGCGTTCAATTGAAATCAGTCATTACAATAACGAACTAAACGTGGTGCGTCCCTGTTGTTCTGTCGGCATGTAAACACGTTGTGGAATCCCATCTAATATGGAAATTCCCTACACACGCATGAACCATTGACCGCTAGCCGTGTGCTTAGATATCCAAATAGCATTGTACAGGGTAGCTACTGTGTTGGAGGACAGCTTTGCACGCTTGGAGCTGGAAGCCATACGCGATGATCCACCTACGTCGACTCCTTCTCCGTCTTCTTCCCCTTCTCCTTCTCTTTCTCCTTCTCTTTCTCCTTCTTCACCCGCTCGCCGATCCAGATACTCTTGGGTCAAAACCAAGTCAGCGAGCTCAAACCGCTGAGACCGATGTTATCCGTTGAATCATCCGTCTGGTAGAGCATCAGTTCTCCGGTCTCGTACCGAAAGATGTACCCCCATCCTCCAGTGACGCCGTGAGGGCCCAGAGACCATTCTCCTTTTAAATCATGAGGCGGCTCTCTCTGGGTTCGACGCAGAAATCTCGTGGTCTTCCGCGGGGCTTCCAACGCGTTGCTCGGCTGCTGACATACGGTCACTGGGGTCTCGCGAATAGGCACAACCGGAAACGACATCCTCAAAATCTTGTTGCCTTCTGAGTCAGGATCCGCTCGGCTTTATACTTTTTTAGCCACGCTTACTCCTCCCCTTAAAATTGCTTACTCCTCCCATCCATTAAAAAAATAAAAAATAAAATAATTAGAGTACTATTATTTTATACGATGTTAATTAATTATTTATTAATTAATTAATAATTAATTAAAATTTTATACGAGGCCAAAGGTCATTATTGATTTATTAATTTTTTATTGTTTTTTTTATTAATTATTAATTTTCATATAATTAATTTGTTATTAATTATTAATTTTCATATTGGGTCAAAGGTCAAATATTAGGTTAAAGGTCAAAGTCGTAAATCTTTTTTGACTAAAGGATGTACTCATCTTCTCTCTCATGTTCACACGCACAGAGAATATGACGAGGGGTGAAACAAAACAGGAACAGGAAATGTGTGTGTTGTCTTCCAGCGGCCAGGCGGCGTCAGTACCGGTACTAGATGTGTATTTATCGGACTGTGGTGAAGTTCTCATCGTCGAACCGATGCTTAATATTTTGTGTGCATCCAGAGCATGAGCAGACGACACCCACCAACCCGCTGAGAACCATCAGCAGCCATGTGGGTCATCAGGTGCTACTAAAGAGAACGGTTCTGCGTGACGGCTTGAACTGAGGATTACAGATGCAGACTCTGTTTTTAGATGAACGGAAGGACGGACAAACAAGAATGACACTTGAACGTATTTCCGGTTGGCACTTTTTCACTAGCACTAGTCTTCACTAGAGAACATAGGATTTCTTTGTCTCATATTGGAGACATTAGGGCCCTTGTAAAGCCACTGATTGGTTCTATGGTGGGAATGATGACTCAGTAATGCAGTAATACACAAATAGACAGGCTGAAAGTACCTTGAGAATAAATATAACCAGCTGGTTACAGCCCTGATTCACTCAATTCCATTCCATTTTCTAACCGCTTATTCCGTTATCGGGTCGCGGGCCAAGCTGGAGCCAATCCTCAGCAGTCAATGGGCGAGAGGCAGGGGACACCCTGGACAAGCCGCCAGTTCATCGCAGGGCAACACAGAGACAGACAATCAGCCACACACACACTCACACCTACGGGCAATTTAGCGTCACCAATCGGCCTAGGCTGCATGTCTTTGGAGGCGGGAGGAAGCCGGAGAACCCGGAGAGAACCCACGCAGACACGGGGAGAACATGCAAACTCCTCACAGGATGGCCACAAGCCGGAGACGAACCCACGACCATCTCGCTGTGAGGCAACAGTGCTTACCACTGCGCCACCGAGCCGCCCTGATTCACTCAATGAGGTAAAAACAGCCCAAAAATGTTTTGTCTACTTTCCTTTCTCTACCTGATGTCCCAGCCAAAGGTTCATCCTATTGGCTGAGGCCAGAGCCCGCCAGCTGTTTCTGGTTAGGGACCGTTCGGGAGTCGGGATCACATAACAGCCTGAAGGCACACATAGATATACACATCCAGAATGCAGTGCATCGCTCATAGGCCTTCCCAGCAGCTTCTCCTCTGCAGCCGGATCACATCCAGATGTGACCACTGTGTTCTCACCTCAACAACGGGGGGCGTGGCATAAGGAGGTTGGGAGGACATTTAGACACCTCATGTGGGAATGGTGTTTATCTTTCTCCCAGTGATGTAACATCCTGAAATTTGAATATTTTGGGGACCACGTCCTCGTATGGCGTTATGTATTCCAAGTAAACTGTGACTATGCTGCCCCCTGGTGGTTGACGGCACTAAGTCTATTAAATCACACTAAAGTCAAACCAACGCGCAGTCAAATCAAAACGACACTATAATGCAATAACAAAACAAAAATTTTTTTTTTTCAAATGTAGGTTTTTATTTTAAAGTTTACATAGTCAAAAATTAAAATACAGCTACATATACACTACCGTTCCAAAGTTTGGGGTCACCCAGACAACGGAAGTTCAGTTTCTAAACACCGATGTAGATGTTGCACCAACGACCAGACATCTGCAGCTAGAACAGTCATTTCCTACATTAGCAATGAATAGAGGGTATTTCTGATTAGTTTAAAGGAATCATTGGAAAAAAACTCTGTTTTAATTTCAAAAATAAGGACATTTCTACATGACCCCAAACCTTTGAACGGTAGTGTAAATCGTACAGAATCATAAAGGAGACAAGGCGTTGTCTTTCTATGGCTCGACACTTAAGTTTACTGCAGTACTATAAGTATTCTTCCTGCTTTCTAACACAATGCTCTTCATCTTTCACCCTCTCCTCGAAGACCGACCTTTAAACAGAAACGTTTAGGCTTCTTATTTATCAGAAAGATGGAGCACAATTGCACATTTTTCACTTTTATCTGCATGCACATAAAAATAAAGCAAGGATTCAGGTGGGAGAGAAACTGAAATATGGCCTTCTTGTCTTGCTGTATTTTTATGCAACAATTAAATTATACAGTTGCATGAACTTTGCCTCATTCACGGATTTTAAAAGATATTTTTGTGTAAGTAGACTAAAGTAAAAAATGACAGTACAACAGCAAGTGGTTGTGTATTACATGACACACACACACACACACACACACACACAAAACACATATATATTCACATCCATTGAAATACAGCCATTCGTGCTCACATGTGTATGCAGTAACCTTACATTATACATTGGTATTGTTACATGTTGATGGACGCAACGGAAACAAGACCGCAAGGGCTTTTTTGAAATGCTCCTCTTAGACAGGATGTTTGATTTTATTTGTACTGTAATACATGCTACTGCTTGACTGTACTTGTACTCTAACATTCTATCTAATAAATATATTCAACATCATCATCAGAAGGCGTTTAACTGTATGTTTACCTTACATATTACATTAATGAGGTGAAAGTCTAGGGTAAGACACGTGACGCTCATCAAAATGCCTGCAGCAAATGCTAAGTTATGATTCTCTTAAATTATATTATGAAAAACTCACTTTTACCATCTTTCTACGCTACTATTTTGGTGGTTTTTGGTCACTATCAACCCAAACACAGCTGAATTTACCCGTCCAGTCAACCTGCTTAGTTTCTGTGGTTCTGTTATCAAGTATTGATTTCTGGCAGAAATCTTGTAGCTATTGACGTCACAAGTGAAACAAACACACGCGTGCGTGCGTCCCTGTGTCTGACTCAGGAGGAATACTGTATATTAAATATATTAGAATTAGGATGGCTGGTATCTCTCAATTAATAGACAAAGTACTATAAATTGATTAAATTGAAATAGAGTAAATCTGTTAAGTAACTTAAAAGTAAAGATTGATTTTCAAATAAAAAGTAAAATATATAAATAACTTCTTGAAGAACACAATACTGTCCCTCATAAAAATGTAAATAAAAATCACTTGACTTTATACGTGATCAAATCTATTCAGCCCGTTTCGGCCGGTGTGTTGCTACAGCCCACCTGGTCCGGTATCAAGAGAGTTTGGCTTTAAATCTGTTTCTCTGTGTAACTGCCTTCACTGATGAAAACTCCCAACCTGCACTAGTTACACAACATTTTAATATTCACGATCATAAGATTCAGCTGTGGCCGATGAGAAATGCTTAGTCTCAGATTAAGACTGAATATATTCATATTTCTAGTATTCACATCTGCAACATGGGTCTTTTTTATAAATCATCAAGTATGTATTGATCAGTTATTGATTCATGAACACTTAGAGGCTCTCTAATTTGTCCACCAAAAACAGATAGTCATGTCATAGCTTGCAGCTGCTTGCAAACTTTTACCGGGCCACGATAGAGAGCATCCTGTGTCTCAGTGCGACCGTGTGGTACGGCAGCTGCACGGCGCAGGACAGGAAGGACCTATCCCGGGTGGTGAGGACAGCTCAGGGGATTGTGGGTCACCGTTTGCCTGATTTGGACTCTGTTTACACCTCCAGAGTCCAGAGGAGGGCCAGACGCATCGCCACAGACCCCACCCACCCGGGCCACAGACTGTTTGTCCCACCCACAGACCCCACCCACCCGGGCCACAGACTGTTTGTCCCGCCCCCATCAGGGAGGCGGTTCAGGACAATAAGAAGCAGCACAGCGAGGCTCAGGAACAGCTTCTTCCCCCGGGCTGTGAAAGCAGTCGTTCCCTTGTAGTGATCTGGGACGCTTTATGTTGCTGCTGTTGCTATTTTGCACTACTGCCTGTGATTCTCACTCTCTCTGTGTGTATATATATTGTTTCTTAAGAGAGAGAATTTAGTTTAGTTTATGTTATGATGTGTGCCTTAAGCCGTGGGCCTTCTCACGATTTTATTATGCTCGCATAATGATAATAAAGTATCTTGAATCTTGAATCTTGAATAGTTTGACAACTTCCTTTTGTCTCCCATCAGAACTCTTTGCCCCTTGTCTGGAATGGTTATAAATATTTCACCAGTAGAACAGGACCCTGATAAATTAAGAGGTGTAATAAGTTAAATGTGTGTTGAATTATTGCTTGACAGAAAACGCCATCCACCGCCTACCTGGATTAGTCAAAGAGAATCTCCCTCCTCATCTCCCTGACAGCAGCCCCTGATCTCCTCACACAAAGTGCTGTGCAGGACTCCTCACCAGCTCATCTGAGGTAAAGGAATAAGACACTGAAACTAAACCACGGCAAAGATTCTGTAAGAAAAAGCCCCGTCCTACACAATCATTAGCGCACAAATAAACATCGATAAAGAAAAAGATCCGATGCCTCTTCAACTGTCTTCTAACATTTATAGTTTTCAGTTTCATCATCATAAAATCCCTCGCCCTAAAAAAAGACTGTTTGTGTTTCTAAACCTGCGTTGTTTAAATCTAAAATCAGATTAAGAGTTTCTGTGCTGAGGCTGAGTTTATGACTTTATGGCTAATTCTTTTAATGGCTTTCACGCAAACCTTTTGGTTTTGGAGACAGATTCGTGACACCACATCCCCGATTGAAAGACTAAATGTAATAATATATATATATATGTATACACAAACACACACATACAGTATATGTCTGTGTTTTGTGGAAGAACTAAGTGTCCGAAACTTTTAGGAATAACAGATCCTTTCTCTAAGTACTGTAGAAGATGGAGGTCCAAATAAAGTTCAGCATCCAGTGGTCCAGATGTGCGTGGATGTGGAGTTGCCGGGCGTCCTTTACTCATCTATGAAGGGAATCTCTTCAATCCTGCAGATTAAAAACACACATGCACAAAATGTCACAGAGCACAGTTTAACGGCTGTACATTTGCAGTTACACCTTGGAGCAAGGATTTTTGAGCGAGCACGGTGTGAAGCAGTAATATTCCCAGATGACACGGGTAAGGAAAAAACAGGGTGTGGCCTTGCCTTCTTAACAGCCACAGGACGAGTGTCCTTTTGATTGGAGTAGAGGGATTTCCACACAGTAGTTTTAGACATTTCATCAGATATATTGATATCTGAGGGGTCACACCTGAGGAGCACGCACAGGAAGAGGAGGATGACAGCAGGAAGCAGACAAGGGAAAAGGTGGAGGGTAATCTGTGTCACAGGGTGTCAGCGCGTCAGTCACCACATCCAAACAAACAAACAAGAAGGATGATGAAACATTTCTCTCACAATCTTGCCTTTCATCATCCGATGTACACCTGAACTCACCTGGGATCATGCGCCTTTGGAGTTTGAACATGTCTGCTGCTCTCCATGGGAGTCTCAACGGTATCTTCCCTCTTTTCACTGAGCATAATCTGTGATTCCTAAAAGGGACGCGACCCCACCCCAGATTCATTCAGTCAATACATTCTCAGGTTTATTCCTATCAATCTTTATATTTCAAGAATCCATCTGAGCTACCTCTTCTAACTTTTTGGAGGCATCATCAAGATTTTTTTTCTTCCACTCAGGTATTATGTCGTCCAGGTAATTTAGCTCACGCTTAGAGAAGCCCAGGTCCAGCAGCTTGCGGATAAAAACCAGAGCCAGAACCTGCCGGCAACAGAAAAATAAAAGTCTGTAAACAGAAGCCCAATGAGGGGGGGGGGGGGACGCCGGCTGTGGTCAACTCACCATCATGGGAAAGACGATGGCGGCGGGTGACGCCTTAATGACCCAGAGCAGCACTAGACAGGTGAGCTGTGTGACGGTGAACAGGTGCACCTTCCTCAGGGGCACGTGGCGCAAATAGATGAAATCTGGCTGGTGCTTTGCTGGCATGCCAAACAGCTTCACACGATCAAAGAACTGGGAACACGACAAAGATGAAAGCAGGTGGCGCCGAAGATAGCGGCAGATGGTAACGAGAGAGATCCACTAATGAGAGCAGAGCAGAGGATGAATGCGCCGACACAAAGGGAGCTAATGGGAAGGAGACTTTTAGTTCGATTGGTTGAACAATTAACCGTCAGGCGTCATTGATTTGCAACATAATGAATAAAATCAGGAAGCAGCCAAAAACAAAATGGCTGATTGGAATAAGTTTCATTTGGATGATTCCCAGCACAAGTAAGTAACATGAATGGAATCATATCATCTTGACAGGGGGGGGGGGTCTGTGTTATATGTCAGATTACACATTACCTGGATGCCTTTCAATGAAGAGACTCCCATATATAGGAAAACGCCATACAGCACCGGCATCGGAATGAACTGGAGAAGACAACACACACCAGCGAGCATTGGGTATGATTTCCCCAGCTGGGGGGGGGGGGGCAGCAGTTCTTCTAACTAACCTGCAGGGCTCCAGTCATGAATACAGAGCAGCCCATGAGGAGGAAGATGACCAGCCCAGTGAGCCTCTGCTCTCTGATTCCCAGGAAGCGCGGCTGCTCTCCTGGAGCCGAGCTCTCCGACTCCAGCTTCAGGCTGTTGACGTGAGAGATCGACAGGACGGTGGCCGCCACGAACCACGGCAAGCCCATGACGGAGCACACCGCCAGCATGATCCCGACCATCAGCAGGTCCAGGTGGTACCCGCAGCCCTTCTGCATAGCAGAGCCGCATCAGGAAGCAGCAGCGCAGAAACGCAGGATCGCACAGTGACCGTTTGATTTTCCTTACGAGGAGTTTATGCTCTTTGCGGTTGACGATGACAGCAGTTATCTGTTGGTCCATGAAGATAAGGATTGTGCAAAGAAGAGCAGGAATAGATGCAGCCAGGATGGTCCACCACGGGTTGCGTCCTATTGGATTGATCATCCAGCCTCGGTCGTCTCTGGTCGGCTGCAGGATCCCGTTGAAGAGGAGCGAGATCGTGATTCAACCATAACATTGTTGAATTTTTAATCATCATCCATGCTATTATTGATTATATTATTGTTATCATGTCTTTACCTTAAATTTGCTCGGAACCATCAATTTCTGGGAGGGGACACCAATGGCGTAGTCGAGCAGGACCATTACGGCGATGGTGAGGAACACCGCGAAGTCGCTGATGGTGGAGCGCACCTGGGTCACAGTCATTTTAATCAGTGGTTAATGTGGCATGCTGTACAGCTGAACGAACATTCACAGTGATCGATTACCTTGGTGGGGAAATAACGGCTCGTTTTGAACTGTTTGAGGAAGGTAGACAGAAAGAAAGTCGAAAAGAACAAGATGATGGACCAGAAGAGAACATCCGGGGTGTAGGGGCCATGGTGGCCACATGCCGGCCCAACAAAGTGGCCATGCAGACTGACACACTCCTGGAGAGATTGGCAGTGGAATCAAGAAGAAAACTTTATTGTCTTCATCATGTGGCTGAGCAAACACAGAGCGAACACACCGGATGAGACGACACAGCGATGAAAACGAATGCCCTCGTCAGTGTTTGCAAAGGTCCTTCAGAGACGTAAGGGGGTTGTTAAATATTAACAAAAGCAAACATGCTGGACGAAAATGGATCCATGATGGGGTTCTATCATGGGAAACGTTATTACAGCCACCAGAGAGTGTTTCCACGTAGTTTCATTACCTTTACAGTAAGGTTGCTCCACGGTAGAGCGGAGGACGTGATGTTTCTCTCACTCCACAGCTCCAAGGTTGTATTATTAGGCTTATCAGGCATTGCACACCGACAGCTACACACACATGCACAGCGAGAGAGAGAGCGAGAGAGAGAGAAGGATGGGATCACATTCTTTTATCAATCAAATTAGAACGGCTATAAAGGGAACTGCATGCAAAGGTGTGATCGGCCAGCTTTGAGATGAAAGCAGGACTGAGGAGGCAACAAAGAGTTAGAGATGCTGACAGAGAGAAAGAATGGCGTCTGTGTATTAATAGAAAAACCAAGCTCAGAAAACAGAAGCAAAGGTGTGCTGCTCACTACGCCAGCGTGAGTCTGTCCAGGTCGCTGTGGCCGTTGAAAGGGTAGACCTCTCCCAGGTGAACGAGCTTCTCCAGGGCTTCGTAGATGAAGATGAGGCAGATCAGGGCGGCAAAGGCCTCCTCTGTGAAACGAGTGATGTAGCACACCAGAGCGCTAGCATCTGTTGCGACCAGCAGCAAACACAGCAGGGCTGTCCACAGGCCGATGCACGCCCTCAGCGACAAATAGGACAGGTCGTAGTCCCTGTGGAGTGAGGTCGGGGGGGGGGGGGGGGTTAACAGCAGGGTGGCTCCGCTAAGAGTGCCAGAGACACTGTTCTGATACGTACTTGCAGAACTTATAGAGGATTTTCTCAAACACCAGCACGGGCCCCGTGCTGCCCAGAATGGTGAGCGGCTGGCCAGCGAACACGGAGTACACGACGCCAGTCATAGACGCACCGAGCAACGACTCGATGGCGCTCTGGAGCGCAGGGCGGAGGGAAACACAGGCAGGCGTGTCACGTGATCAGTGTCTCAGCTGCAGCCAGAATGTTCTCATCACACAGCGGCGTGCGCAGAGTGTGTGAGTGTGGTTATGCTCTTACGATGCGTCCCTCTGTTGCCTCCCCTAGCAACCCCCCAAAGGTGATGACAGGAGACATGCAGGCGCAATAGAGGAACAGGAAGGAGGCCACGCACTGGAGGTTGATGCCGTCCTTATAGTCACTCAGATAGAACGGAGCTTTCCTCTTGATGTCAAGGATCAGACCACCAAACAGCCTGAACGCAGCGACAACGAATGAACCGTTAAAGGATCATTGGAGCTGGGGGGGGGGGGGGGGTGGAACAGCTTGCTTGTTCCCATATCCATTGTGGATATTTCTGTCGCTCTGGCCATAAGTCAGCTTACCTTCCAGTTCTCTGCAGCTCTGGCCCGTGGCGCTCGGCATGTAGCTCCTCCTCCACCTGGCAGGCTGTGCCATTAGGGACTCCAGGCATTTTCCTCTTCTCCTGCAGGCACCCAGGAACAGTCCAGGATCAGTGGCAAATGAAAGGAAGTGAAACCTCTACGTCACTGTGGCTCTGTACCTGAGAGGGGACACTTTTGGGGGGCTCAATGCGGATGGATGGGTCCCACTCCCCGGGTGGCAGGACTGTCACCTGGTCCAGGAACTCGTCAATCCCAGCCAGCAGGTCACTTCTGTCCTTTGCTTTGTAGGCTACACCATGGAAGATCTGTTGAAGGGAGAGAACAGAGAGAGGAAGCTCAACAGCCGACCGTTTCAGATGTATTCAGCGACAGTGAACCTTTAGTTCTTACTTCATCCGTCATGATTGTTGCCATCGAGCGTCCGATCTCGTGGTATTGCTGAGCCTTTCCGCCAGGACCCAGGAGAATGAAGAGGAACCTGATATTTGTCAGGAGAATGGAACAATTTGATTTCACAGCCACGGTGGAGGTATTTTCCGAGAGCGGCGCCGTCTACCTGGTGGGTATGGGGACCTCGGTGAGTCCGCTGAGGAGCACAGCAGGGGAGAGGCGCACGAAAGCCACGATGGGCCGCTCCACGAAGTCGAGCTCCCCGACCAACACGTTGGAGGCCTCGGCACCCTCCGGGATCTTCTTCATGAAGTGCATGTCCACCTGGAGAGAAAACATAATGTCTGAATATGAAATGCTGCACAGCGAGAGGGATTGTTCTCATTCGGAATGTTGTCCTCACAGAATCCCCTCAACCCAAAAAACCCAAATGTACTGAGAAATTGCTCACAGTTACTCTGCAGCAAATCCACCTTCTCCACTTCGCCCTGCCCTTTGCATCGCCCTCCCCAACACCAGCCACTCTAATCCTCTACATCAATTCCTTGTAACTGTAAATTGCTCACAGTTATGAGGGGGAAAGAACTTCTTCTCATTTACCTTGCTGAGGTCCACCTGAGAGCTATTCTGACCGCCGCCATTTCTCGGTGGTTCTGCAGCTGGAGGAGGCTGAGGAGAAATGGCTGACCCTGCCAGACAGTAAGGGCGTGGGGGTGTGAGTGCATGAGAGACGGCACTGGAGTCAGCGCACGTACTTATCGGCCGTGTTTCTTCTGTGACGGCTTCATTCACGGTGCGTTCTTATATTCTACTGCACATTTCTAAATGTGTGCAGAATGCGTGCCCACCTGCCAGATGAGGCTCGGACTGTTTGCGTGTTCCCTCGGCGATGGAGCGCACGATGGGGATCAGGTTCTTCTTCTTCTCGTTCTGGTGGTGGTGTCTCTTCAGCAGAGCCTCGCGCACCTTCACCCTCACGCTGTCGTCCAGCTCGTGGGAAGCCTCCTGGTGGTCCAGCACCATGTCTGAAGCACATTCACGCAGTTTCATTAAACTATAGAGCATTCCTTTAAATATAAATGACTTCATTTTTCCTTTATTTGCAGTTGCTAAAATGTAAAGTCTCCTCAAATACCTGTTTATATGCAGGATAAAGACACTGCAGCCCCTTCATGCCTTGTTTTTCTCAGGATGATGCTTTAACCGCCGAGATTATTTAGATACGTTGTGGAAAATTCTCACCTGCTATCTCTTCAATGCTGTCAGCGCGCATGTCAAGCAACACGCTTCCATTGATGATGCAACTCCGGAGCTCAAACAGGCTGTGGAGGGAAAGAGTAGCAACGTAGGGTTTGCTCCACCTCTCCCCTCCATCCTCGACATCCTCTTCAAACTTCAGCCATCTGTGAGACGAAGGCAGGAAACAGATCAAACATTTCAAGAGGACTTTTGTGCTTGAAACGGAAACAGACGACTCCCCTCCCTTCCCTCGCCATCTCCGAATGCTGCTGCTAAAAATACAAATGGATCACTTTCTGTTTCCATCAGCCACAACTACTGAGCAGCCCGGGCAGGGCTGGACATTTAGTCATTCACCTGTGTCATAGAATTGTCAGGCTGCCTTTTTTCTTTTACATCCAGTTTCGTGCTATCAGGAGTGAGATATTTTCTTGATCACTCCTCCCATTGTAGCGAAGAACGAATAAACCGAAACCTGTCCGCCGGGTTTCCGGTTCATCCCTCCTGGTAGCAGTGGATCAGTTAAACCTAGCCTAGCCTTGCTGCCAAAGAGAAGATCCTGACCTGGCTGTTTCCTTCCACTCAGCATCTTTGCCCTCCTTCACACAGATCTCATCAAGCTCAGTGAACAGCTCATGGGCCACGTGCTCAGCATCCTCCTCTGTGCCCAGAATGAACTGGACCCGCTGGGAGGGTGTGTCTGGTGAAGTGAAAGGAGAGGTTAAACATAGTTTACGACAAACTTAGACACGTAATTTGTAGAAACAGACAATCATTCACACACACTCAGACTTATGGGCAATTTAGTGTAACCAATTCACCCAATTTGCATGTTTTTGGTGGTGGGAGGAAGCCGGAGAACCCGGAGAGAACCCACGCAGAACACACGGGGAGAACGTGCAAACTCCTCACAGGAAGTTGGATTTGAACCTGCGACCTTCCTGCTGTGAGGTAATAGCGCTACCCACTGTGCCACCTTGCCGCTCACACACAAATCTAGTTCTGCACATGCACAAACACATGCAGGATGCTGCCTCGTTCCTGTTCTTTGCTAGCTAATTAGCGGGCTGGTCAATATAAGCCTGGAGTGATGTCTCTGTTTGAAAGCATTGATCTCTTCCGCTGTGTAAGTATGCAAACACGTTCTGCGCTGACCGATGACCCACGTCTATCATTTACTCTCCAACAGATCAATGACTTGATGAGCTGGAAAATATTCCATCTTTAGCACACATACTTGTAATCTGTGAGTCTTACCGTGGCTGGAAGCCGCCGTTTCGCTTTCCTCGCTTTGTTGTGTTGCAAGACTTCCTGCCCTTTTGTCTCTCTTGCGATGCCGGGAGCCGTGAGGCTTGTGGTGACGGTGGCTTTGCCTCGGCATCCGAACCCCGACAAACAGAGTTCTATGGCCTGAAAGGGAGGCCAGAGAATGTATGGAAAATTCTAGAGAGTAACTGCAGCGCATAGGTACCACATCATTGGAATGTAATCCTATATTCATTTATTTAATTAGGTTGAGTGTTCTTCAGATTATCTCCGGACCTTTGTGAATGATGGAATTTTAATCATTCATGCAACTTAATCAGTTCTTCAGTTCTGGGCTGTACTTTTGCCTGCACACAGAGTTGTAGTTGAAAGATGCAGCACAACAGCCCCAGTATTTTTGAAATGTAGTCAACATTTTTAAAGGAAATTTTCAAATTTCAACATTTTGCATTTGTGTAATTTTCAATCCCATGTGGATTATCAATAATTTATAAATCATTGCAGACAGTTTTCATTTATAGTTGCCAGCGTGCCCCAGATGTTTTGGAAATGAGTTTATAAGATTTTGATGTGCGCTTCTATTTTGGTAAAATGAAAGTAAATAAATTCAAGCGTGTAACAATGTTAAATGTTTGAAGAAAACAATTCCAGTAAAAACTGTCTGGGTAATTTCTGCGTAAAGTCAAAAGAAGATATCGTATTGGAGGGAAAAGAAAGTTCCCTTGAATAACTGTCAGCCTTTAATTCTTGGAATAACACATTATTTGAATAAATAATAAGAAAAAAAATTCATTTGTCTCTCCAGTGTCTTACAATATTCTTAAGTCAATTAAATGCTGTTTAATTATCACAGCAAAGGACAAATGTGTGTAACAGGATTTTATTCCATAACGATACAGCACTAATATGAAAGGAGAATGTGGACTTTGGTGCGTCACTCACCTTCTAGCTCCTCCTTCTCATAATGAATGTTAAGCACCGAGCTGGTCCCTCCCTGGTCTACGACCACCTCCTCCTCTGGCCTCTGCCGGTCACACAGGACAACAAACACACAATGGGGATGTCACCATAGTTTGTGGCATTAAATGCAGGTTATACATTTCATTACAATGCCCTCTGTCTCCAGCAGCCATATTCATCTTTGCAGAACACCTTTCAGCCTTTCAAGATCAGTGTGTGAAAGGAAGTCCGAAATGTCAGCATGCTCAGAATCATCCCGCTAAACACAATCCACTGACAGCATAACAACCAGCATAACAACCAGCATCACATTTCAGACGGTCTATTCTCAGACCGTCTGAGCACGGACGAACGGAGGGAGAGGCAGGCACTCGCACACTTCCTCTTGAACACACACGTACACACAAACACACACATATGCCAGAGGTGAATGGAATATAAATCAGATGGAGAATGTGCTAAATTCTGTTTAATCCGGCACTCTGAATTTGTCCAAATTCTATGATTAAACTACATTGTATTATAATTAAACCTCATTCATTTGACCTTTTCCCTGTAATGCTTCCTGTAAAAGGTTTCTACATGTCGTTGACGTTAGTTCACACAAACACTCCATCCATCTGTTCCTGGCCCGGCTCCTCTGTCAAAGTTCAGAACCCATTGTGGCCCGCGGTGAAAAGGTTTCCCCCCCCCAACGAAAGATGACACTTTACCGATGAATTGTCAGGTTTAATGTCAGTAAACCATCGATTACACCGTAAAAGCTGGGGACATACACAAAGGCAACGTGTAAGCAACATTCCAACAAAAATTAACCTTCAGCTTGGTGACAACTTTTAAATAAATGTACATCAAAGTAACACAAACACCATCAAATGTGCTTTCCTTACACAACAAACACACCCTGTGCCTTTATCAAGGTGGCAGCTAAACACAAATGCATCTTAGCTCCGTGAACCGTGCCAACATTTTCTTTACCGTCTTTTTTCGATTTTCCGTCAAGCTAGTTGCTCGCGCGCACAAAATGTAACAGGAAGTAGTTGTTTTCGAAATAAAAGCATCAATATATGCAACCGGAAGTAGTTCTTTTTCTAAATAAAAGCATCAATATATGCAACAGGAAGTCACTCATCTGCGTAGGACTAAAGGCAATAACAGCCGAATAAGCTTCTCTTTCTTTGTGTCCAGCACTGCTATAAATACTCAGAGGATGACAAATCTGGAAATCGATTCTAAAACATGCAGTAACCCTATCATCTTTTTAGGAAATTATTCAGCGCTGACTGACTGATTTTGGGTATTTGTAACCTTTACTGCAGCATTTATAATTATGAGTACACGTGTGTCATTAAAATTGTGGTTGCATTCAGTAGGAAACACACAAGCTTAGAAAGTGTCTGAGGAAATTTCTCTGGAGTCATTCAGCCTCAAATAAAAGATCTATGTACTAGTATAAAACACTATCCTGTGCACGCACGCACATACACACTGACACGCACAGAGTTACCAGTGGTGCAGCTGTAGCTGATGAATCAGCTCCTTTATGCATGTGGAGGCCAGAGGCAGTCAGCTCCATTAGATATGGAGCTTTACCAAACAGTCAAACATAAAACATGAGAAAATGGACGAGAGGGAGGGAGACCAGTCTAAACGCTCTCTGTCCCAGAGAGGACACCAGTCCATCAAATCATCAATTAGTTTGAATCCATTCAGTGTGTACAAACAGGAATCATTCCCTGGCCCATTCAATAACTGACTACAGAATGGGGGACTTAGTGCTTCAGAGAATGCCACAAAAGACAGAAAATCTGGGTGAGACGACATTACGCGATTGTAGGACAAATCCAACGTGGTGATTTTCCTTCTCCTGAGTCCACGCTGCCCACAGCCGGTAGTCCTCCTGCATGCATGGTCACAGTTCACTAAGAGCAGCTTCTTAATGGCGAAGTCATGCTGGTATGTATTTTCTCAACAGGTTAATGGTTCCCTGTCATTCACAACTCACCTCCCTTGTGCCACATTCAATGATTTCACTAATTAAAAGCTCACACAGCCTCTAAAGTTTTGTTTGCTCTGTCGGTGAGCACCCTCCATGCACAAAGCATGATTTACCACCAAAGAAGAAGAAGAAGAGGAACCCTCAACTCTGACAATGGCCCTTGATTAACCTTCACTTCTCCAGCCTGCCAGATGCAGTTTATTAAAAAATAAGATGATTCAGATCAACTGGGCATCTTCCAGATTTAGTCCTAAAGCTCGGCATCTGAAATCAAAGAAGAAATATTGTGTGACTTCACTGGAAGATTCATATTAATGCTTCTCTTCAGCACATTTATGTATTTGTTGACCTACTTTCTATTTTGGCATGCCAGCATGCAAAAAACAAAAATAGAGGGACGCTATCACTCGTCTATGTCTGAGAACGGGACAAAGTGAAGACGGATTGTTGGACTGAGCAGAACAGAGCAGAACAGAGCAGAGCACTCTCTCCGTGTCCTACTTTTGATGCTGATAAACCTCTCATTGATGCCGACGATGACTGAAGGCAGATACAAAGGTTCTCAGAATCCTTTTTATTTGGGAGTCATAGGTTGTTGTTTTTTTTTTGCCCGAGTACGCATAATAAGAAGAGAATTAATCCTGCATTCTTAGAACCCAGACAGCGTTATCAGTCATGCTGAAAGCCGAACATCTTATGTAACAACAACCTTTGTGATAATCAGAAGGTGTTGTCAAAGTTCATTATAGTGAAAAACAATGAACTTGTTGTAACCCTGAACAAATAGAGCAGCAATGATTCACATCCCAGCCTCCTGAGTTAGAGCGGCGATCAATGTGCTGCACCAAAATGCCTTTTCACTCCATCAGGACAGAGAGCTGAGCCGACTGGAATGGCGTCTGCTGGTTGTCATGGGGAGGCTTGAAATCCAGTGGGATAACTGGATTAAGAAATCGTGTAGACTTCTTAAAAGACAGCAGATGAAATGATATTCGTGTGATCATATTAGAGCAAAGTGGATCCATCATTCATCAGCACACTGTGGGCTTTAAATATTTGAAGATGTCTGTCGCTCCGGAACCAAAATGACCTTTCTCTCTTATTGAACATTTCCCTTAAATCATTTTTCCATTAATCCTCCAGCATCTACTTTTGTCTGTCCACACAAACAACACCTCCGCTCCTCTGTCTAAGTGGACGCCCCCCCCCTCCTCGGGGCACCTTGAACTGACAGCAGGGACACAGATCATGACTCAGACAACTCGCCTGTCACTTTCAGATTGGGCTCCATCTCGCAGAGCTGGGATGCAACAGCTGCTGGCTACAGCAAAAGCTAACGAATGAAGTAACAATAACAATCAATAATATTGGGGTTTCCAACATTAAAATGTTTGTATTTTTTCCTGACCTCATTCTGGATCAGCCAGATGAAATTCGGTGTTAAGATAGAGGTCCACACCGTACATGACTGTGTCAAATTCCATAAACATCGGTCAATAATCAACCGAGATATTGAGGAACAAATTTGGAAGCTCTATTAACAACGATGTTGCCGAAAATGTCAAACTGATCCATAATGCAGGATCTCGTATGGATCGTCACCAAAATGGAATAATCTGTTCCAACATTCCCGACACAATGAGGATCTAGATTTGGAGTGGAACGAAGTTCTTGCTATTTTAATTACTGCACTTATTGCAGGTTATTTTCCTGAGATGTTTTCCAGCTTGATTCTTCTGCTGTAAACCTTTACATTAAATAAGACAGGAATTTAATTGTTATAGTTTTTATTCAATGTTCAAATAAAAGTTAGCAAAGACGGGGCTTTTCCAGCAATTTTATATTTTATTACTTGACGGATTTTCATGAATTAATATTAATATTAATCGGAATTGATGAACGTGTAATTTAACTCATTATTGTTGTGTATGTATAGCTAATACTAAAACATGAGCTATTTCTAGTGCTGTTTACAAATCAGCTCATAAATGAATTAGGCATGCGTATTGTGTTTCTGCAATGCAGAGACAAATATAATTCTCAGATAACTGTCTAAACATCAGAGACGTCTCAGCTCTCCTCTGGTCCTCCTCCAGCCCTCTCCTCTGCCCTCAGACCGGATATCATGATAAACCGCATGAGTCCATGACCTGTATGGAGGACCTGACCCTGGAACTGAAATCAAACTAAATCCAAACAGCATCGCAACAACAGCTTTATGTTGTTCAATGGTCCACTCTGTCCCAAATGTCCCCTCCTTCAGCTCTGTCTCATCAGCTGGCCATCACCCTGGTGATGGACACATCAGCGGGACAACAAGCATCAGCGCCGTGCGTAAGGATGGCGTCAAGGTCATTTCAGACTGGAAATGAGACGACGCCAACGCGAGGGCTGCCTGAGAGCCGTCCCGTCGCTGCGGGTTCAGAACAAGCATTTCACGGTTTAATTACGTTTACCATAATAATCTGCTGCAGCTACGTGTTGTGGCCGCGCTCGCGCGCGCGCGTGGGTGTTCGGGGATCAAACATAATACTTCTTCGGTGTATTATAACACATCATTGTGTAGAGAAACGGACCGAACAGAACTTCTTGAGGGTTTAAACGGTGTAAAAGCCGCAGCGCGCACGGATCAAAGTGCGCGCCGTGCAGAACACATCCAACGCGCACTCTACCTGGTAGCTCAGCATGCTCTCCGGGTCGGTGACGGGCATCCTGCGCGCCTTTTGACGGGGTGTGAAGGTGACGCGCCTCCCGGCGGTCTCCCGGCGGTGCGTCAGGTCGTTCGGGTGAAGCAGTCACGGCAGGACGGCAGCAGCCGCCTCGGTCTCTGCAGACATGCTGAGTTTGAACCGAACATCGTCCCCGAGGTAATAAGAATACATTTGACCCCCCCTCCCGCCCCGTGTTGTGATGATTCCCCGGCTTGGCTTCTAACTCCCCCCACCCTCCCTCCTACCCTCCTGCCCCCCTCCCTGGCTGTGGGAGCAGGATGCAGCGCGCATCGCTGCAGCCTCAGCCAATCAGGGCGAAGAGGATGGCGACGGCGCTGAGACGCAGTGCTGCTGCCAGAGACGGCTTCACGCAACACACGCAAGGGTTTCAGGGGCACCCGAGCGACGTCCCGACGTCACACACTGCGACCCGCAAGTTGTTCGCTCCTGGCTTTCTGTTAGTGTATTTATTTTAATGAGATCGAAAATTGATGACATGGAGACGCAGACTTGAGCCGCGTCACATGGAGCAGTGAGCAGAGGATGGAGAGAACAAGGATGGAGAGAACAAGGATGGAGAGAGCAAGGATGGAGAGAGCAAGGATGGAGAGAGCAAGGATGGAGAGAACAAGGATGGAGAGAACAAGGATGGAGAGAACAAGGATGGAGAGAGCAAGGATGGAGAGAGCAAGGATGGAGAGAACAAGGATGGAGAGAACAAGGATGGAGAGAGCAAGGATGGAGAGAGCAAGGATGGAGAGAGCAAGGGTGGAGAGAACAAGGATGGAGAGAGCAAGGATGGAGAGAGCAAGGATGGAGAGAACAAGGATGGAGAGAACAAGAATGGAGAGAACAAGGATGGAGAGAGCAAGGATGGAGAGAGCAAGGATGGAGATTGGAGACTGATCCCGTAACGTGCGGTTAGAACATCTCCAAGACTTGGGTGTCTCCGCGTGGGCAGTCAGTGCACTACACGTGCGTGCGTCATAATGCATGCATGCGGTATAAATAACCCACACACACACACACACACGCACACACACACACGCACACACACACACACTGATGGACATTGTCTGGATTTAGATCGGTAAGTAAATCCATTAACTCAGGGTTCATCCTGTAATGAGATACAGTACGCCCAAACGCGTAACACTTCTCGTGCATGTGCCACACACACACACACACACACACACACACACACACACACGTGTCAGATTACTGAGCCACTTTCTTGTGCGCGTGACTAAAGGTGCAAACAGTAGATTTGTTTTCCACGGCGTCCTGTTTCTCCAAGGTGAGGCTGTCATGGCAACTATAAACAGCCAAAGGGAGGGGAGGTGAGTGCTGCAGGTTTGTGTATAAAATCCACAAGTTTCTGTCTGAGATCTATTTTAGGAACCGTTTATGTAACAGTGTAACCGCTTTCTATAGAAATAGATCCACGCTCGTTTCTTGTGGGTACAGCCTGTACTGGACATCTATCTATCTATCTATCTATCTATCTATCTATCTATCTATCTATCTATCTATCTAGCTAGCTATCTATCTATCTATTGTCTATCTATCTATCTATTTATCTATCTATCTATCTATCTATCTATCTATCTATCTATCTGTACTATCTATCTATCTATCTATCTATCTATCTATCTATCTATCTATCTATTGTCTATCTATCTATCTATCTAGCTAGCTATCTATCTATCTATTGTCTATCTATCTATCTATCTAGCTATCTATCTATCTATCTATTGTCTATCTATCTATCTATTTATCTATCTATTGTCTATCTATCTATCTATTTATCTATCTATTGTCTATCTATCTATCTATCTATCTATCTATCTATCTATCTATCTATCTATCTATTGTCTATCTATCTATCTATCTATCTATCTATCTATCTATCTATCTATCTATCTATCTATCTATCTATCTATCTATCTATCTATTGTCTATCTATCTATCTATCTATCTATCTATCTATCTATCTATCTATCTATCTATCTATCTATCTATCTATCTATTGTCTATCTATCTATCTATCTATCTATCTATCTATCTATTGTCCATCTATCTATTGTCTATCTATCTATCTATTGTCTATCTATCTATCTATCTATCTATCTATCTATCTATCTATCTATCTATCTGTCTATCTATCTATCTATTGTCTATCTATCTATCTATCTATCTATCTATCTATCTATCTGTCTATCTATCTATCTATCTATTGTCTATCTATCTATCTATCTATCTATCTATCTATCTATCTATCTATCTATCTATTGTCTATCGATCTATCTATCTATCTATCTATTGTCCATCTATCTATCTATTGTCTATCTATCTGTCTATCTATCTATCTATCTATTGTCTATCTATCTATCTATCTGACAGTTTTTATTTTTTATTTTTGAACATTCCACACTGCAGCAGTCTTACCCTGAATAGCACACATCATGAGACGACACCTACCAGAATGTCTGGAGGAGGAGGAATGGAGCACATGCTGAGAAGAACACTCGACCTGCAGTGACGGCGTTGACTCTGTGATGCTCTGGGGCTGCTTTGCTTCCTCGGGCGCTGGAAACTCGCAGTGAGTGAACCTTTGGGGAAGAATGATCTAATCAGAACCGGTGAATCCATAACCCATATGTGAGGGAACTGAAGCTCGGGTGTCAATCAATATTCCAAAAAGTCAATAATCCCAAGTTTTTCTACTAAGACTTGCTGTTAGAAGAAGTCCTGGAACAAACTATAGTCAGATTTTGTTCCCCAGAGCATCCTTGGTGTGATTGAAGAGGGTGAGTTGCAGCAATTGCACCGTACAGAATATTAGAATACAGAATATAGCAAACCTTCCCATGAAGAATGAAACTCCTAAAGAACACTGCCAGTCTATAGGTTGGTGTCTGGCTCTATAAAGTACTAGAAACTCTTTTTAAGCAGGGGTGGAAATATTTTTAGTGTGCAGTTTGTGTTATACTCTGGAAATACACTGTAAAATCTGTTGTTTTATTTGGTTATTGCAAAGAGGTGATAAATAGTGTACAGTATTTCACCAATAACAGTCGTACGACAGCAGTGAAGTGTGCAGTAGGAGTAACCGGGGAGTTTAGTGTAGAGGTGGGATTGGTTTGCTGTGGTGACCCCTCCCGGGACAGAGCAAAAGAAGAAGAACCATTTGACCAATAAACCCAGTAAACAATTGGGGTGTAATAATTTTGCTTCCCTCTCGACCTAGAGTTAACCTGTATAATTATGAAAAACAATGGAATGATGAACACTAAAGCTTTATAACACATTTATGCTCCCAGGGAACTAACCATTGTACGCAGATCAGCTGAGGAGCAAGCTACTTCTAAAAAAGCATGCAACAAATATCATGTAAGTCAACATATATGTGCACATAATCTTACAAAGACACCTGGCTGTCCAGATTTTAATATGCTATCATTATTTGAGCCCTTTGTCTCAGTGTTGCAATCCACAGTGCCTCCAGTGGAGGGGAGGTTACATCGCAGCGTGTCAATCCTGCCAGTGATCAAACCAGACAGAATAAAAGCAGCTAAAACGCTGGTGGAGAGAGCAGTGAAGGTGATTAATACAAGCTTCACCTCTTCATATGACCCCACTATCCCAATAAGGTATGTGCTGTTTGATTGTGCCATCTCTCCTCTTCTTGTTATCAGTTGAGGAAAGTGTTTTCAGTTCATGGACCCTACCCTGTGATCCGCGCTGCCTTATGGGCCAGGGGGTGGGTGGAACGTCCTTTGCCTCAACCTGCCCAGAGAATACTTCATTGCCATTGTGATGAGGAGGAAGATGGTGACGATCGTGATGTCACATTTGGTAATTAGTCATATTATTTGTAATTTGTTGTTTATGGTTAAGCAGAATGGGTTTGTATCAAAGTAACTGGAGCATTAGTTTAATGGAGAAATAATACATTGTGTACAGAACACACACACACACACACACACACACACTTGCTGTGCTTGTCTCAATACAGAGAGAGCGGACGAAGGCCGGAAAGCGAAGAACCTTGATGACATGTATGACCTCACGGTGAGATAAAGAGGACCAACATGACACTGAGTGAATGGACTGTTATCCTTATCGTCTTTAATGCCATGTATTCCAGCTCGGCCAGTTCAATAACTGAGCTTTTCCCAAACTCTCCCTAGTCCCGCCTGGTTCGAAATGAAATGACACATTTCTACTGGACGACACGTCGGGATGAAGTCGACTGCCGCTCCTTACGGCACGATCAAATGGCCAATCACTATGCGAAGGCTGGAACATTCACCACTAAGGTCTCATCCCTACAGAGTTTATAATGACTGATCACCTAAATGCAAGTTGCTCAGCTCTGCCTGGGCATCGGCCGTATAGCCTCTGTGCGTATTTCATTTCAGGTGGGGCTCTGTGTCAATATGCGCAACCTCCAGTGGTTTGATGCAGCAGATCCGGACACTTTCTTTCCGAGATGCTACAGGCTTGGGGTGGAGGATGAAAAACAAGCATTCATAGGTCTGCCACGTGGCTCTACATGCTGTAGCTATATCAAAAATATTCTGACGTGTTCACATTTATTTAAGTGATCTCAAACACGTGCCCTTTCTCTCCTTATGTTTATTTCCCAAACAACAATGAAGAGGATTTCAGGAGGACGGCGTGCACCAGCCTGCTGCAGCATGTGGTCGAGATAAATGGATGGAGGAGAAATGGAGCAGAGGGTGAACACAAAAAAGCCCCAAAAAACCCACATCTCTGACAATCATCCTCCAGGCCATGATTTAAAGCGACTGACGGGATGCAGCAGACCCCATGCTGTTAATCTTGTTTCTCTCTAGGGCTGGAGAACGTGGAGCTTCCATTCGTTGGCCCAGGAATAATCGACATGGCTTTACAAGTGTGTCAGCAGTTCCTCAGTGCTTCGGAGCACAGTGACATTGACGCCGTTGCAGAAACACCCCCCTCAGTGAAGGAACAGCAGTGGGCAGGTTTCCTGCAAGACTACTACAAGGTTGTGCAGTGAGTATGCTTTCTAGGACCTTTCTGGGTTCCCAACAGTAGTCCTCCTTAGATCATACTGAATACCCAGGTTACCTTTCAAATCCACATACAGTATTTGCTCAAAAACTCACCATCATGACTGTGTTAAAAATAAATAAATGCCTTGATGTCAAAGTTGGAGAAATTATAACCTAGTTCAATTTGCATTTGCAAACACTACATGCTCCATTTAGCAAACCACCAGCGTTGCTTATGTCTTGAACTATAATCTTGGAATAGGTCCCAATGCTATCTGATTCTTGAAACTCAATATTAATATGAAAGAAATATGCTAAAATGTAAAGGATCGGTGTAAATCCAGAAGAAGGATCCACAATTGTATTTTTTCTCACTTAACTTTATTTTTTACGTCCATTATTGAAAATAGGGTTCTATTATATTGCCTGGTTTACGTTTCAGGAGCAATAGCTATGATGAATGATAATCTGTGTGACTTTGTACAGTGAAGCTGCATGGATCAGGGGCAGCGGTGTGTTTGTGGAGCGCTGCCAGGCCATGTTAGTGAGATTGCAGGTGGTTTGCCCTCAGCTGGATACAGACGGACTGAATAACATCTGGATCATCAAACCAGGGGCCAAGTCCAGAGGAAGAGGTGACCCTTTTATCTGTAATGATGATGAAACAGTTGTTCCATAAATCAGAATCTTTAACTTCATCCCCATCCTCATCCCCTAAATGTTCAACAAAACATTGTTTTAAAATGTGTTCCTTAGTTACTTTGTTGTGTGTTGTTTTCTTTTGATTTGAACAATAGAATAATGCACCTTCTGAAGGAACGTTAGTCTGGTATTTACTGTGAGAGGCATCATCTCCTCTCATTGAAGGGGCTGCGATCAATAATGCCGTTGTGATTTGTTGTGGGACTTTGTTTACCGGCTCAGGGATCGTGTGCATGGATCGCCTGGATGAGATCGTGGCACTGGTGGATACTGACAGGTCTCTGACCAAGGAGGGTAAGTGGGTGATTCAAAAGTACCTGGAACGTCCTCTGTTGCTCCACGGGACCAAGTTTGACCTCCGTCAGTGGTTCCTCGTCACGGACTGGAACCCCCTGACCATCTGGTTCTACGGAGAGTGCTACCTGCGGTTCTCCACCAAGCCCTACTCAACAAAAACTCTGGACAGGTCAGAGAGGGGGGTCAGTCATAAGAGAAAAAGAGAGATGCATTTCCCACTAACTTATATTGCATCTTGTTTGTTGTACTCACAAGTTTGATTCCAAACATTCTACCTCTACCCCTTCTACCACCTTACCTCCTCCGTCCTGTTCTTTAGCTCAATCCACCTGTGCAACAACTCCATCCAAAAGCACTTTCAGCCGGCTCGCGATCGGCATCCAGGAATTCCAGCTGACAATATGTGGTCCTGCTCTCAGTTCCGGACCTTTTTGAGGCAGCAGGGCCGTGGGGCAGAGTGGGACTCGGTAGTGGTCCCGGGCATGCAGCAGGCATTGATCCGGGCTCTGCTGACAGCGCAGGACCTGGTCGAGCCCCGCAAGGCAAGTTTTGAGCTTTACGGAGCTGACTTTATGTTGGGCAGAGAGCTGAGGCCTTGGCTCCTGGAGATCAATGCCAGTCCGACGATGAGCTGCTCCACCGCTGTGACTGCTCGCCTCTGCCCCGCTGTGCAGCTGGACACCCTGAGGGTGGTTCTCGACCGCCGGACTGATCCCAGTGCTCACACAGGAGGCTTCCATCTCATCTATAAGCAGGTTGGAACATCCTCACATATCATGCAGAAAGACAGTAGCTGCTCATTGGGAGATTAAAGGGAACCATGGATACATACCAAATGCATTCACCTGTGTTTCTACTTGATTGTCCTCCCAGGCTGCAGTTGAAGTTCCTCAGTACATGGGACTGAGCCTGCTAGTGGAGGGAGCCTCCCTAAGACGATCCAGACCTCCACATAGACAAGCTGTTTTTGCCAACCTACCTGTCACCATCCCTGCAGACCAGCCATCATCAGGCGAGCCTGAAACAACACAGAAACCATCAGGCCAGATGGCCTCAGTCTCTGCTTTGCATTGTCCAGGCAAGGAGAAGAGGCAGCTGCCATCAATGCCAACGTCTCCTAAGAGAGGAACAACAGAAATTCACAATTCATCTCGTGTTTACAAGTCTCGCTACAGTCTGGCACCGGACCAGCCTTTGGTCGTACAGACTGACCCTCAGAGGAAGGCTCAATGCTTGGGTGTTGGCTCCAACGGGGCATCTGTAGTCCCATGGAGCCTTTCCTTTTCCCTCAGCTCTCCTCACACCATGTCTGGTTGTAAAAGTCAAACGAGGCCAGATCACGGGCTACGCATTTCCAGAACCTTCCTGTCCCGTACAGCTGTTGATCCTCGGCAAAGGGCTTCGACCCAGATAGTTCCGTCACTCAGAGTTCCCCTTCCTGCTTTGGACGGCTTCAGCTTGCGACCAAATATCGTGGCTGGATCTGCTGCAAACATGTCGCCTCAAACCTGCAGCCCCAGGCGACAGTCGCTCCTCTGCACGAGAAGACAAAACCGACTCAGAGTCAGAGGAGTGTGCAAAGAGGAACATACGCTTTAATGGTATCCAAGGACAATGGTAGAACAGAGAGTGTCAATCAAGTTCTGCTGGCTTTGTTGCATAATTTTGTATTTTAATCAGGTAAAGGTTGATGAGCAACATGCTGCCTTTTCATTAAAGTGTCAAATAGATATGAGTTGTTGTCTCTGTCCAATCATCAGGAGTTAATTGTTGCACATTTCTTTGATAAATTATTTTATGATTGTCACAAATACAATCGCAGTGAAACAAACATAATTCAAATATATGATATGTTGTGGTACAATGATCACAGGTTATACAGTATATTAACGTCAGCATCAGGATGCAGGTATTTTAAATTCCCAGCAGGGGGCACTAAAAGCAAAATGATCTTGCTCTGTAAATTTACACAGGCCATTTATCACTTCTGTCATCCTAAAAAATAATTTCTGGTAAGTATTTGAGAACAATGGAAGAGTACTAATTTGTTGTCCAAGCTTATGAAAAGGTCCATCACATCCTGAAAAATAGACATTTCCTGAATGATAGAGGCAATAATACCCTTTTAAAGTTTAAGAAGCGTACCCTTTATTTTTTAAGGAACAATTTTAATCTGGGCTGCAAAACTTAAAACAATATCTGAATTTGCTTTGCTTCAAATGGTCAGATGGATAAAACTGACATGCCATGCATGCAGTAAAAGTATAAACAGTTTAGTCAATTGGCCTGCAGCTTCCAACTATTGATATCATTTCATTATAGAAAATAGATCAACTCCACGACATGATGGTTAATTCTCTCTAAAATCAGCTTGCAAATGGAATCTCATAACAGCAATACGATTTGGAAACAAATGAAAATCAATTTAAACTTAATCAGGTTAGGAGGAACTGATTACATCTAAGTCACACTGACTTTGGACGGGCTGGGCCAGCATACCAATGTAAAAATGCTGATACCTGCAGAATTGGACTAGATGTGAAAAATACCCCCCCCCCCCCCCCCCAGCAGAATTAAATGTTGTAGATCATCAGAATAACTTTGATTTGTGAAAGAAACAACATTGTGAGTGACCACATTTGTAGAAAAATGAATTAAATAAAGGTTAAAAAGATAATTGTGGAAAAGGTCATAATCTACCGAAACCGAATGGTTGTGCAGCACTTGGCAGTAACTACTGCAGTGATAACTGGTCATGAGTCTTTAACGTCGTTGTGGAGGAATTCTGTTCCACTTTTGTTTGCAATTGTTTTACTTCGTCCACATTGGAGGGATTTTGAGCAGGAACTGCTTGTTAAAGATCACGTTAAAACATCTCAATAAGATTTAATATTTCCTTTAAAGTCTCAGAGATCATCAAGATAATTTTTGGCGAAGGCGTGACGAGCCTTTGTGCTCGTTTTGCTGACCAGTGGTTCCACCTTGGAACTCTCCCGTGGAGAGTTTGTGCCATTTGTTCAGTTCTTTAGATGTTGTTCTAGGTTCCATGTGGCCACATGGATGAATAGTCCATGTCATTTCGGTAGGCTTTCCTGGTAGGTATTCATGAACCCAGACGGTTCAGCAGCAGGAGAGCCACCAGTGTTCTTGGTGGGAGTGCTGTGTGCTAGAGGAGAGCTAAAACTGCACAGAATGAATTTCATAGGAAGACCTTTTTGCACACATTCTTCTCAATCACAGACAAAAGTGATTTTCCATGGGAAACAATATTTTATTTATACACTTATATCATGTATATCGACATGTATAGACAAAAATATGTACATCAAACATCTTTCATGTAGGTCCCAAAATATAACATCTTAAGTACCTCTTTCTATAGAAAACTAGTCTTGTGGTAAAACGTATACATTCACTTCTCCTCCACACCTTTGACTCCAGTATGCAAACGGTAGAGAATAAACATCTGAGATTTAGAGCTTTTCACAAGGCAACAGCAAGAACAAACGCCAGGTTTGACTCAAGCACAAACGGACGTTGAGTATGCAGACCAGGTCCAGCACAGTGCTACAGTATGTACACAGTCTCTGAGTACACGACAGACAAGTGCCCACATTTGCACGCCATCGATCTCTTTGGATGGACAGAGTGCAAGAACAGGTATCAAAAATAGAAATGTACACAAAGTCTATGAGCAATAATTACAGGAAAAGCCATCTAAAGCAAGACTTCCCGTTCGGCGTGGGCGTGTGGCGGCCCATCCCGTCATCCATGCACCGCGTACCTTTACCCGGGTCAGTACATGCACGAGGAAACCCTGTTCTGGTGTCAGTCATCCTCGTGTCCGATTCAAAGGGTGCTTTCAGTGATAATAGCGGCGGTGATGTAAAGGGCGTAGGCGACAAATGCTTAAATATTACCACCAACATTTGAATCAAGACTTTGTAAAGTACAAAGACGGCATATGTCTCCATGACAACGACTACAGGTGAGATGCTTCAGTGTCACCGGGGTCTACATGTTTAACAGCAGCATCTAAAAAAACAAAAAAACATTTTTCTTTACATTCAACCAAGTGTGTGTAGGACTTTAAATGATACATGCAGTAGAAATCACTGAGCATTGAACATTCATCCAGAGCTGAGCGGCTGCCAGATGAGATGGATATTTCTCCTGCCACCATCTCCTCTGGATCAGATGAGAGTGAACAGTATTCAGGATGGACGGTGGAAAAGCGCAGTCATGTTCTCACTACTGTCCAGGAGCAGGATCATCGCTTCAGTCTTTGGTTTCCACGTTGAGGGGCGGTACCTGCTTTAATGCCTGAAGTAGGGCAGGAGAGTCCATGGGGGTCGGAGAGATGACTGGAGCCGGAGAGCCTCGCCTGGGAGACAGCATGAGCTGAGGTTGGCTGGGCGAGGAGCCTCCCATGCCTGGGTAGAGCATGGGCATCGCTCCGGGGTACCAGCACTTCTCCAGCATCGGCAGGTAGGCCGCAGCAGAAGGCGGGATGACGTAGAACGGCATACAGAAGGGATGAGGAGGAGCTGGGCGGTTGGGGGATACGCTCATGTAACTACCGTAACCACTAGAGGGCGATGATGATGACTCTCCACCCGAGAGCAGCTCATCCTCAGACGATTCCACCCGGGATCGTTTGTGGCGCAACTCTTCTTCCTCCTGTTTAATGCTGGAGCTCTGCCTCTCGCCCAGCAGTCGCTTCAGGCGGGTCTCTTGACCGCAGTAGTCTGGACGTCCCTGAGAGGCCCCAGACTCCGCCTTCTCCAGCTCTCCTCCGTAGCCACTGTCTGTATCTGTATCGCTGCCACTCTGCTCACTGCTGGTCGGCGCGTACGCCCTCTGGATGACGGGCACGCAGTTCCTTCCGTAGCCTTTGCTGCCGGGTTTAGGGGGTAAACTGGTGGGGGTCTCCTTGTGAGGTTGGTGTTGGCGGTAGGCCGCGATCTCCTCGGGGTGAGAGCTGAGCGGGGTGCGAGGTCGCACCGGGCTTTGCAGCACCTCTGAAGCCAATTTATGAAGGTGATTGATCACGTGGGAAGGTGTGAAGTCTTCATCGGCCTCATGATTGGCTAGATACTGAAGAATCTCCCTGGTGCACACATGGAACCCAGAACGGAACATCTCCTCAGACTTCTCCTGGCTGACGGGAGGCGGATCTGTAAACGCAACGAGAAACAGAATATCAGAAATTCTGCAATACGATAGGCTGTCCAAGGCAGGCGTGGATTTCCTTACAGTTCCGCACTCAGCTTAGTCATTTGCTTTCTTTTTAGCAAACCTGTCATATACATATATATATATATATATGTATCTGCGTATCTGCATCAGTGCTCTGCCTCTTACCGATCTGCACGCCATTCTGCAGCGCGAGGATCTTCTGCTGCTGCTGCTCCAGAAGGCAGGTGAGCGTTTTCACATGCTTGAGAGTCAGCTCTAAAACCACAGCCTTCTCCAGATGGCCCAGAGTCTGTGGGGAACACACAGCGTCAGCACGCCCTCGCACGCTGCATAACACGCCACCGGTATGCATGCATGCGACATCACCAGAAGCAACCACGAAAAAGAACCAATGAGAAAGGGCGTGGAGAATTAGAACCTGTAAACCCGATCGACTCAGTGGAGTTTTTTTGGGGTGCGTTTCTTGAACTGACTACGGAAAGGATAAATTTCCAATGGACGCAAAGCAGGTGACGCAATACCCCCGAGCAGCCACCGGACGGCGCAAGGCTGCAGAACGCAGCCGAGCTCATCAACCGGCGCGCACTTACCGTGAGTTTCAGGTGCTCGGGCAATAAATCTTTCAGCTGCGCGATGCACTCGTTGATCCGGTCGCGCCTTTTCTTTTCGATGAGCCTGTGCGGCAGCTTGTAGGTTTCCTGCGCGGACAGACAGACAGACAGACAGTCAGACGCGGCTGCGGCTCCTCACAGACAGACAGACAGACAGACGCGGCTGCGGCTCCTCACAGACAGACAGACAGTCAGACGCGGCTGCGGCTCCTCACAGACAGACAGACAGACAGACGCGGCTGCGGCTCCTCACAGACAGACAGACAGACAGACGCGGCTGCGGCTCCTCACAGACAGACAGACAGACAGGAGCTGCGTCATCGATCAAAGATTCTTTATGAAAGCTTATAGAAGTTGGCAGGAAGCAGAATCAGCACCGACCTTGCTCTCTTCTCCTCTCTTCAACCCGCGCCGGGGCTTATAAACGTACATCGGGAAATCCATCCTATAATAATAATAATAATAAATACAACAACCAGATAATAAGAGATCAGAATGATCAATAACGACTGTTATAAACTCACCCCTGCACGTCCGGCGGGTGCGCGCTCGGGATTCGCTCCATTCTTTTAACTCCCGTTAACGTCGAGGTGCTTTTTTATTTTCTGTTTTTCCGCTGCAGTCACAAATAAAAACGCTTTTACTGACGCGTGATTTAAAATGTCTGTCGAACAGAAGTCTTTCGCTCCTGCGGTCTGACCGTGGGTCTGAGATCCACGCCGCTGCCCTGTCGGTGGCGCGTCGGGAACGTGGGGGAGGACCGGGAGACGACTTAAATAAACCCAGTGACTCCCCCCCGCTCGGCCGGACCCAGCGCCGTCACATGAGGCTCACGTGTTCCACGGCGCTGTCTCCTCGGCGGGAGGGACGGCCCACCTTTCACCGATACGCAGCCTGAGTGGACGACGGAGGCCGACGTCACGGCGAGGGGCGGGGCCCGCCGGATCCCGTGGACCACCACGCTGAAGCGTGTGGAAACAACCACCGCTGGTGAAACGTGCTGACGGGGAACCGGCGCGGCGGCTCCCCGGGACGGACGCACAAGGGGATTAAAACATAGCAGCCGTGGAAATACCCTGAAGAGGGGGGGGGGGGGGATAATACACAGCTATAATATCAAGCTGGTATAATCTCCATGTCTGCACCAAACAGGTGAAGTTGGGTCAGGACTCAGGACGGGATGAACACACGCGCGCCTGCAGGTGCGTGTTGTCAGGAGGCCGTGCCAGCCGTCACGTTGATCGGCTCATGGCCTCGGGAGCCCGCTGAGCGCTCAGGGCATGTTATCCGGCAGCCGGCTGCAGGCTGAATGCTGCGTGCTGCATGCTGCATGCTGAATGCTGCATGCTGCGTGCTGCGTGCTGCATGCTGAATGCTGCAGGCTGCATGCTGAATGCTGCAGGCTGCGTGCTGCATGCTGCATGCTGAATGCTGCAGGCTGCATGCTGAATGCTGCAGGCTGCGTGCTGCATGCTGCATGCTGAATGCTGCAGGCTGCAAACGCATGTTGCACCGTTCTGCACTGCAGCGCTTATTGCTATCAAACGTTTCCCTTGATGTAGAATATTATTTATTCACCTTCAGAAAAGATGAAAACGAGTTCACGTAGAGCTTAAAAATCACACTAGCATAATTACATTTTTTTTTATTGTCACATATAAAATAAAAGTAGCTTGTGTCCCAACAATAGTTGGTCACAATCACTATAAGAACTATTACAGCTCTATGACAACTCCATAGAGATGGAAACACGTACAGCTCTAATATGCTTTAGAGCTGTACGTGATGTTGATCATTTTTGTTGTTTGTTTGCATTTGTTCCCCCCCCCCATTTAAAGCCCGTGCATTGAGGATTTTCTTATGATAGATGAATAAATGTGCCTCTTGGGAGATTTCTTTTATGAGCTATTTGGGCTGACTGACTAATTTCAAGTTCATTTTATTCATTTTTATAGTCTCGCAAAGATATGTGAGGCTACACAGATTATTCAATAAAGCTGTAAATCTTCATACACTTCCATAATACATTTTGAAGATACACTGAAAGTCAGAGCTTAATTTTCAGTTTGATTTCAATAACTTAAATAACAGAAAAATGATTTAGGTGATGTAGTTAGGGGGAGATTGTGATTTGATTATTCATCATGAAAGTAGCAGCAGCTCCAGGACATTCCTCGATAAATGGATTTTCAATGCGTTGAGAAAAGTAGACTCTGTAGAAACAATCGAAGGTCTTGAAAGCTATGAAGGACCAAATCCAACAAGTTGAGCTGAAGTCGTGTCACGAGTTTAGAGGAGAAGGTATGTGATGATTAGACACTGAAGACAACACACGGCACTACGATCCAGCTGTACGTGAATAACAAAATACCCCTCGAAGACAATCTAAGGAAATACAAGACAGTTCCGAGGTGGGCATTTTTAAAATTCTGACAAGGATGCTTTTATTTTTGTCTACTTTTGAACAATATTGTGGAAAAACAACTTTTATCCATTCATATTTCGATACAACCAAATTCTTCTGTGGTTGCTAAGACCCAAAAAGAACAAATAAAATCTAAATATGTGTTGCCCCGGCATGCGGTCAAAGTACTAATGCATTTATCATGCAATGTGTTTGTAAGATAAGGACGCTTCCTTCCGGGTGAAGATTAATAAATAATCTGAAGTCAAATGCACACGGTTAGTTGTCTGTGAGGCCATTCGGTGATGGGACAGCAGGATTGCAGACAAACCCGTCACCATTCGCCCAGATATACTTCAAGAGAAAAGCCAACATCTTCACAAGTTCTGTTCACACATATTTAAAAACCCACCACACTTGTTTATTCCCAGAATGGGACACAAACCACATATTTATTAGAAACGTTCAGTTTGGTCAGACAGCACTACAAAATGTCATGTATTTACCCCCCCCCCCAAATCATACACACATTCATTCACTTGTGGATGTTTTACAGTGACAAACCGAAATGTAACAATAATTTAAGTGTTACACAAAATATCAGTGCTTTAGGACTAAATAAATGAAAGGTTACATATTTAAGCGCAGACAAAAATATTAAATCTAATTTAAAAATTCTCCCAGAATCCCACAAGTTTGTTTCTACAACACGATTCACTCCTTCTGCCGTGCAGTTTCTATGTGGTTCATTTTTGAGACTGATATGAAGGAAAATGGGTCAGTATTTCTCTTGAGATCTAGTTTCAATGTACCCTTTAATCATTTTATCTCAAGTGCCCTAGAACAACGAGAACCTTTTCTTGGGTTGCAAAATATTAATTAAAGTGATAACGAATGCTTTGCCCTGAAGATTAAAAACAGCAGAAAAAAACACACAGGTTTTATAACGGCATTGAGAAACTTCGCAAACGTGAATTCCACGACCTTTTCAGGATGTTTGGAGTTGATGTTTGTTTCAAACATAAAAAAGCAAATACCAGTACCCAAAAATAGTTTTTCTTTTTTAAACTGCATATAATTAATTCTTCCTTTAGCAAAAATATTAGCAAAAATATTTACTAATGTGTCAAACCGTTTGAACAAATCAAAGCGTGACCCGAGTTTACTGGGGTCACAGCGAGGATTAAAACTTCAATACAAGGTCGTTCTAGAGGAATACTACCTCAGGAGAAAGGACGAACCTTTGGCATGGTGATAGAAAAGAGGTACGAAGCAGAAGGCATTCTGGGTAGTAAAGCTGAAGTCAAAAGACATTCTATCTCCTGAACTCACAGGGCCGGCGTCCCGGGGACCCGAGGCACTCGGTGAACACGCCACCCACACATCCACACTATCAACCACGAGTAACATACTCAGATAACTTCTACTTCACAGGCGCTCAACAGCGCAGGAGCATCCGGTGAAGCGCAGCGACATCGACCTACGTCCATGCTTTGGCAGTCTCCTATCACAGTCAGGAGTGCTCAGGCACTAGAGTTGGTGGCCGTGAAAGGCCCTCAGGCAGGCTGCTGGGGATTAACGTTCATGTGAGGAGGATGACCGAGAAGGCCGATGCGTTGCTTCTGTTTCCTCTGCTCCGTCATCTGCACAGAGAAACGCCATTAGCGTTTCCATTAGCGCTCGCCTCTGTAATCTCACCTGGCTTCAAGTAAAAGTGCACAACTGCAGATTAAAGGTAGTCTGGACTCTGGACTGGTGCGAGCAGCAATAAGAAGCGATGCTTTGTGCACGAGTCGGAGAATGTGAGCCAGCAAACAATGCAGTATTTAGAAGTATTTATGGAAGCATTGTAAAAGTTCTGTGTTGTGGTTTTGAAGTTTTGGGGGGAATTTATCATCCAAAACCAATAAAATCTTTAGTTTGTTTGATTCCATATAAACTAATCAATTTGTATTACTTGTGCAAAAGTAAGGTTATTTTATAGTATAGCTTCACACAGCATTTATACAGACATGAGTGTGATTATCTTGTTTAATGTGGTGGAGATTGTGAGTGTGCTGTAAATAACACCCTGATGGAAGAACACATCTGCAGCATCCCGTTGGATGAGGCCAAATGGGGTTGGGGGGGGGGGGGGGGCATGAGGGGAGACGCTGTCACACACCTGCTCCTTGAGCTCAGTCAGCTGTCCGGACAGGTTGGACACCAGCCTCATGGTGGACTCCAGCTTCTCCTGCAGGTTCCTGATTTCGTTCTGCTCCCCTTCTCCGTCGCTGCTCACCAGCGACATGGCTCGCATCCGGGGGAACCAGTCCAGGTTGTGTTCCTGCGATTGACATATCGACCATCGATTCGCTTTCAACCAGCTGCATTGGTGATTCTTTTACAAGGCGCCAATAAAGTTAGAATGGGAGGCTGCGAGCATTTGGGAATCGAGACATGAAGACTGAACTCTGAGTGACACCGGGACAAGAACCATCGATTTCACAGAAACCTGCTTACAAGGCATGATTGCTGCAAGAGTGACCATGAAGCTGAGTAATCTGACACTTCAGTAGCAACTCCCGTCATCGTGCCGGGATCAGCTTTATTGTTAGATTGCTGCTAATTTACCGTCTTGCTTCCCTTTTTTTTTTTTTTTTTTTTACCAAACTCTGTTAGTGTCATTAAATCGTATCAGTTGAGATAAGAGAAGACAAGCAGATTTACTTTATATTTACATTTGGCATCACTGTAAGGCTGCATGGTCTGATACTAAAGCTGACAGCTGAAGCCCCCCCCCCCCACCACCACCACCACCATCGCCCGCTATCAACTCAAGAAATGGAAACGTGTCAGTGCTTTTTATTTACCTTGATCATTTCGGCCACATAGCTCTCAGGGCCTGTGTACTCCGTAGAATCTTTGACTTTTACCAGCACAATAAAGAACAGGTAGTGCCACATGTTGTGCTCCTCTTTAATGTGCTCCTCAAACGTCACCGTCTTATTGTCGAACTTGTCCCGCTCCAGGCCTGTCGAGGGGCAAGAACAAACACCATTTACCGAGAGTTTACAGAGTTTGGAGGAGGTGAGAAAGTAGACCAGTAGCTTAGTTACATCTTTGCATTGGCGTCTCCCTCAGAATGAATCAAACAATGTGCATTACACTCAGAGGAATCAGAATCTGGGACTTGATTTTGTGTCCATTAAAGAGATATTTTTGCACCACTTTGCAGACAGTAATGGATTCCAGATGGAAGTTTAGATAAGACCAAAGTTGCATGAGCATGTTGCAGGTGATCAGCTGTCCTCATTCGTGTGCTCATTATTTAACACAATGCACAGCACGTTTAGCACGTAGGGCTCCTGCGAACCGGCTGCACGGCAACACGTACTTATTTAAAGTCCAATATATCATGCACATACACGGAAACGTGGCTGAGGCTACACAGGGACAGAGCAAAGGCAAGTCAAATGAAACATATGGTATGAAAATGAAACTTGTGTATATGAGACAGTGGGAGAATGTGTGTGTGTGTGTGAGAGAGAGAGAGAGAGAGAGAGAGAGAGAGAGAGAGAATAAGCATAAATTAAGGAGGCGAGCAGCGGCTGGAAGCTGTCATGACTCAGCCTTCTTTGGAACAGCAGCCGTGAAAAAACAGGAAGGAGGGTAACCAGCTACGTGCGCTGTTAGAGACGTACACGATAAAAATATACAGTCCTTAATCAAATAATGCCAAGAACAAGTTGACTTTTACAAGAAATCGTGTTGCGACTGACAAACGAGCTGAAAAGCCTCACCGCAGATGAAGCACGTGGTCTTCAGGACTTCTTCTTTCTTCTGCTTCTCACTCCTCAGGTCGGCAAAGGTGTCGATGATGACGCCAAAAATGAGGTTGAGGACGATGATGATGACCATGAAGAAGAAGAGCAAGTCATATATCACTCTGGCTGCGAAGAGGGGCTCCTGGGGAAGGAGGAATGAAATGTCAAGAAATGCCAAGGTACCTCTTAAAAACTTGTTCACCTCCATATCTTACGACCGCGCCATTCCACCACCCTCCCTCTCACGCCCCCTCACACCTGTCCAGGCTCTTCTCAACCTGCTCCCCCCCCTGCTACAGGTCACAGTCCTGGTGAAACCCGCTGGAGATCAACAATCACTCTAACCTGGTGATCACAGTCAGAACTAACCAAACCAATTTACTGGAAAATAACCATCTCTATAATGAATAATAATGAATAACCACAACATAAACATGCTTGCTTTTAATAATACACCCTTTAGCAGTCCTTCTATGACTGCGCGGTGAGTATGCAAAGACGATGTCCACATCCTCTTTTGAAATCATCGGCTAACCGAGCCAGAATTCAGTGGAAAGCTATTTTGAGTTTTAGTGCCCGAAGGGGGAGGCACTGCAGCTGCATGGAGACGTTGTGAAACCTCCATGAAACTCACACACACACATAAACCCCCCCCCCCCCCCCCCCCAAGTCCTGAGCACAGTGGGCTCGCAGCCAGCTCACATGAGCTGCGCAGCTGCTGCGTGGATCAGCGGCTCAACCTCGCACACGTTCACACAGTCAGCGCCGCACGTACCTCCTTGGAAGGCTTGCGCAGAACATCCCCGACACCGCCTCCACTCCTCAAGCCGTGACTCAGGACAGTGACGATGCACATGAGCAGAGAGTCGCACGCCCTCTCCATGTCTCCGTCCCCCTCGACGCTGTCCCCCAAATCTGAGCCAGAAACAGGAAGGAATACTTCAGTCCGATAATTTACCAGGCTGCAAAAAAGAAGCACATTTCCTTTCCGTGCAGTTTTGCGCCTTTTATTCAACACAAAAGTGAATCATGTAAATAAAATTCAGAAATAAACAAAAATGAAGCGGGTTTTTCTATTTTAGCCTCACATCCTGACTTGGAGCCAGACATTTAAACCTTTGTTGGGACTTCAGATTCACATGAGGCCCATGTACATTTTTGTGGCTAAACGTGACAGCCGAGGAAGCCACACAAACTAAAGTCAGAATTATCAAACCACAGCCCTCAAGGAAAACGAAAAAGAAAAGTACGACCGCCGCAAAATCCTTTCACTTGTTGTGGTCTGACAAGGTATGTCTGAGATACTTTGGATATTTCAAGTGAACTCTGAAGTTGACTGCCAGTTCGCCACGTCTCAAGAGCAAACCTTCCCATGTGTACTACAACACTTTTTTGGCTTTTCTTTTTGAATTTTCTCCTAATTTTCATATTTTGTAGCTTGTCTAGAAATGTGATAAATTCACATACTTAAATAATGTTTCTATACTGATTTAGTACCGACGTATTTATTCCACATAAAGCCCGTTGTCTCACCTTCCTGCAGGTCTCCCATGGTGCAGTTCTCACCCGTTCCTCCCTGGCACGTCCCCACAGACAGAAATTCACTGCCTAAACTGGCTCCATTTTCTAGAACACAGGAAGATTTTGTTATTCATAAATAACAGCCATGACCTGTGATCTTTTAGACTGTGTGGCAGCAGTCCGTCTTTACTCAGAGTCGTGTTGGGGACACGGTCCACCTCCAGGATGAAGTCGTCCTTGAAGAATATGTAGCCGACAATGGAGAACAGGTAGACCAGGATGAGAGCCAGCACGGCTGTGAGCACAATGGAGCGTCCATTACGAGTCACGCTCTTGATTACATTCAGCAGAGTTTCTTCTCTGTAGACGAGGTCGAACAGCTACAGAGGCAGAGCAACGGTTTAACAAACAGCGTGAACAATTAATGTAATGAATGATCAGATCAGAGTATATATAAACATGTAGTGGATTAACTCGGGGAGCATATTGTTCTTGTGCTTGTGGCAGGGTGAACCGAAGGCACCAAAACGTTCCATGATTTAAAACTGCATTCAGAGCGATTCAACGTTTCACATTTACCCAAAACCTGCCGATTTAAATCTCATCACTTTCTCAACTGCCCGCCTTAAGCCATTTCAAGTTGGTTTTTGCATGTTTCTGCAATGGTGTCACTTTCAGCACGTGTGTTTGCGCGGCGTATGTGCGCCTCCCTCACCAAAAGGCTGTAGAAAAAGACGTGGACAAACACCCCCAGGCTGCAGATGATGAGGTAGAGGAGGTGGTAGAGGAACTCAAAGTCCAGCACCATGGCTTTGTAGCCTCGTGTGAAGGTTCCTCGGTTCCCCACAAAACTGATCAGGAAGATGATTTTATTACACACCTAAAAGACAAAGCCAATATATATATGTAATAATTTATTAACCATCATTAATCATTTGAATATTGAAAAATTATTTTTTTCTTTGTCCGAGTCTGGCACAGAAAGTGATTCATGCAAAAGCATCAAAAACACAAAACTAAGAACTGGGGGCATAGCAAGACGCCTCCAGCGATTCCTTTGGGTTCATTTTAAGCCTAAAAACTCACATTGAAGGCACCCAAAAGGAAGAGGGTGGGCTCTAGGCCGACGGAGAAGATGAGACGGAGAATGGTGATGATGACGAGCACACGGATGCCCAGCGGCTGAGGCATGATGACGACTATGACCAGCATCGCCAAGACTCCCATCCACAGCAGCGCAGACAGGTGGGGATCCAGCATAACTGCAGAGGATGCGTACACACGCCACACAACCGTGTTAACACACATGCAAACTATAAAGAACACCTATTTAAAATTGTTTCACATATTCTTCCTCACATGCTGCGAATTTTAAAGGATGTGCAGAGAATGACGGTGCAGTTTGCAGGTGAAACTGAGACAGATGTGTCTGAATCAACAGGTTTTTAAATGGTTCTTACTGAAGTGTGCCTGTCAGGCAAGCCTCAGGGCTTTCATGAGTGAGACTTTGGTTATATAACACATACTTTTTTGTGCATGTGGTTCTAAGCTTGGCAGCAGCCGACCCGATGCTTCTCTGGATCCTGGGAAGAATCCAGGATTATTGTCCCAATTAGGGGTTTCAGGCTGAATCCACCACTTCTTAAAACACGGAAAAAATGAGTGTGTGTTTGGAAGCACGCTATAAGTAGTGGTGACAGACAAACCCGAGAGAGGAAAGAAGAAAGAGAAGAGATGAATCTGTTGAAATAAGACAAGGAAAAAAATCAAGGAAACGGGCAGAAGTGACGACTTTACAAAAACAGGGAGTTGTGGTGGATGAGAAAGCAGGAGGAGGACTTTTCCCCCTTTCCTCCTTTCCTCCTTTCCTCCCGTACTCCCTATTCTACCACCTTGCCTGTCTGCGTCCCCGTCGCTTCCTCTAGATTCGGCTCCCTCCCAATCCCGGCGGAGATCACATGACAGGTGCCACTTACATAACAGCCATCTCTAAAAATACCTCAGCTGAAAGATTCATGAGGAGCGAGTAGGGAGCAAAATGCAGCTCCAGTAATGTGGCTGAGATGAGGAGGCGCTTACGCCGTGGCCACGGGACACTTTATGACCGCACACAAACATCTGCTCAGCTAACAGTTGGGGAGGCAACATGTGAGCTGCTAATCACTGGGCCGTCAATTCATGTGTGAAGGCAGAGCTCACCAACTCAGACTTAGATATAGTCCTCATTCTAAAGCGCCAAGCAACGGCAGAGCTACCAGTGTGTGTGTGCGTGTGTGTGTGTGTCTGTGTGTGTGTGTGAGGCAGGATACCAAGCAGCCCAGAGCCATAAAGTGCCTGTTGAAGGAGGCCAAAGTTACGCATGCTCCAGTCTCACGAGGTGATGACTTGCACACAGTTCAGACATTATTCCCGTTGTGTACTCGTGCGTTACGCAGCAAAAGACGCACCTTGAGCCTTGTTGTGTAGTTAAACACACACACACACGCACACTGTTCATTGTTCTACTCTGGTAGGTCTCTGTTTGATTGAAGCTTGAAAATAAAATACTGCATGTTTGTAACCTCAGATGATTAAATACTTCACTGGATCATTTAAAATGATGCAGCAGGACTGTGACCAGATGTAAAATAGGCATTTTGACAAGAAAGAGCATTTGATAAAGAGACTCGAGTAACATGACGTAAGCAGGGTTGGGTCCCGGTTCTACAACCGAAACGCCGTGTGGTGCGTCTGACCTCCATGCACCCCCTCCAGTGGGTAGAAGAAGCAGACGAGCAGGTTCATGAGCACAGCGAGGTTGAAGGAAACGTTACTCCACACCGACATGTTCCTGGAGCACCAGTACAGCACCGGCTGGGCTGAGGGGCAGAGAGGGGCCGAGAGGGGCGTTGGACATCAGCAACAGGCTTTAGCCCAAATGTGTCTGTGAAACGTGAGGAAGACGTCAATTATAATATCCCAGACCCAAAGAGGCTCGATTCAAATCACTCTCGTGTGCACGACGCGACTGAGCTGTCTTTTAGATGGAGAACTCATCATAGCTCAATTATTTCATGTCATAAAGAAATACGTTTTATATAAACCACAACGGGGACAGTGATGAATTTGGTAAAGGACACGACACCACAGAAAGAATCTTCTGTCAACGTCAGTGGCAATTTAAATCACAGTGAAGCTTCTCTCACAAAATATAGAAAAGGTGCGTCCTCGGCTGTTGGAGGAAAACAGAAAGCAACGCAGGGACTTTCTCCCTTTACCTCTCTAACCTAACGTGGAAAGAAAACATCTTGTGCACAATAGCAGCAAATACGCAGGACAAGATAGTCGGTCTCCGGTCCAGATGGACGTCCGGCTTGCAGGACGTGCATCCAGCCTCCATACATGCAGGCAGCAGCCGACTGAGGTGTGAGCTAATCACTGCTAATCACTTATCTGCTCCAACGCACGTCATCGGCAGGGAAATGAGCTCACGAGATCATGATGTCCCTTGATAGCATTTGCCCGTACTTGCTCCACACTTCCTCACCACCATCTGATTACTCCCATCATCCCCGTCACCTCGTTCGTTCTTATCAACATAATTGCCAACGGCATCACTTGTGATCAATTAGTTGACGGGAAAGACAATAAATATAAAGATGAACACAGCCGATTTCCTCGTACGCTATCCCAGATATCGGGGGAAGCATTGTCAGACGTCTCTCAGCGGAGGAGTGACGCGTTTAACTCAAAGTAATGATTCCTAGTAGCCCCCCCGCCCTCTACGTGCCACAGCCACAGCACACCTCGGAGCTTCTTCTGCCAGTTCATCTCGTTGAAGAGGTCCTCGGCTCGCAGGAAGAAGTCGTTGATCTTGCTGCCTTGCTCGTCTCTCTCGGTGCTGTTGTAGATCCGCAGCTTCGACTCCGAGGTCAGGAACTCACAGATGTTGGGCACAGGGAACACTATCTCCTCCATGGTGCGGTCCTGTCGCACAATCTGAACAGAGACAACACCATGGGGCAAATACCCAGCCTCCTGCAGGTCGGCGTCTGTGACAGGGGTCGTGTGCCGTTACCTCTATCTGAGCAGTGTGTTTCTCATAGCACTCCAAGGCCTCATTTCCCTCCCCGCTGGTGCCGCCCGGTCTGAGCATCACACACAACTCCTTATTGTGACGAGCCAACTGGAAAGATGAAAAGACACAAGTGCAAAATGTCTTATAATTTAAGACGAGAAACGCACATAGAGAGCGCAGACCTCAGCCAAGCAGCTCGTTCCCCTCCTAATCAGATTTACACCGTCCACATGGTGATCTGGATCATCATGAAAAGGTTCTAGATTGTTCTTGGTATCTTTACGCACCAACCATGAAAAGTAAAAATCAGAGTTGATGTGTATTTTTAACTGATTTTTGAATCTGTAAATGGCTTTCAATGTGAATAAAATACTTTTTTACTGACTCCACTCTGGATCAGATCCACATCGGTGGGGAGAAAGAGGTCCCCCCCCCCGCCCTACATGATTGTGTCAAATTCCATAAACATCGGTCAATCATCAACCGGGGTACTGAGGAACACATTTTGACGACGCTCCATTGACTGCGATGTTAAGGAAAATGTTAAAGTGATCCATAATCCAGGATCTCTTCTGGGTCATCACCAACACTTAATCATCGGTTCCTGCTAACATTCCCAACATTTCCTCAAAATCGCGTCTAACGTTTGGAGTTATCTTGCTAACAGACAAGCAGACAAACCAACGCCGGCGATGAGATACCCCCACCTCGCTGGAGGTCATAAATAGTGGGCGTAATGCTGCAAGGCAATTAGGGAACCAACACTCTACAAAAGACAAACAGCAGACCTGGTGAGCTAAAATGTAAATGTTGTGTCCAACATTTCGGGGGGAAGCAGCATCGTGTTCGTCCTCTTCTCCGTTGTCTTCCTCTTCCTTTGTGTCCTCAAACTCCTCCTCTCCCTGCAGGTAGGCCTTCTTTATCACCTCCACCTGGACAAACACGCAAACCTTTATGCTTTGTGCATTGATGACAGGCCATATTGGACAGGTGATCGTTGCACTCGTAGCAGAATGTCTTCACCAGCTCTTTAGGCCTCATGTTGTATAGGATCCTTTCTGCGTTCTCGCTGTCATGACGGCTTTCCATGATGGCGAGCAGAAGCTTGGATGCATTGTTCTGAGAGGGAAAAAAAGAGAAGAAGAAAAAATGGAACGAGAACTCCGTGAACTCCTGAAGCTCCGTCAGCTTCTCCTCCCAAGAAAAACAGGCACGAACCGTCGCGCTCGAGGAAAATCCTCTCTGGAGCTATTTGTCTTGGCACAGAATGCCAAGCTCTTGCACTCATGGTATTTTAGGGATATTCTATCCTGCGAGAAAGGAAACTACTGTCGTTGTTGTAATACTTATTTTTGGCAATAACATAACGCCAGAATTAACAAATCAACCAATTTCAAAACTGCTGATCTCCCCGCGATTTTAGTTTCATCCTACTTACTTACATATAAATAAAACTGAATTGAATTGAATTACCTTGAGCTCCAACACCAGGTCCATCTGCTTTTTGCCCAATGGGTTGATGTCATTAAGGATCAGGGCAATAATTATGTCAATTCCATTGGACTCATGAGTGGCAATGCAGTTCTGGAAGACGCAAATACGAATGGATGAATGAGGGCATCAGAGCAGAGTCGTGAGTCTCATGTGGGACACTTCTGTCACCTGGTTCTCATGGCAGGGACCTTGGCAGTACTCCGTCAGACTCTCCAGGGTTTGGTTGATGAGGGCGACGTTCTTCTCGTTGATGTACAGGCCCAGGAGGCCGAGGCCTCCCGTGGTGCTGCCACAGATACAGTCCAAGAATTGCAGCGTCTCACACACCAGGTTGTAGTTGTTCTTGGTGTTCTGACAGCGAAGGAAGTTCTGGCAGCACAAGGAGGATTGGGTTTGGCGGGTCAGAGCCGAGCCGAGCCGAGATGTGGTTGTGATTCAAACTGATTATAAAGCAGTAACAAACGAGGAGAACCAATACAAGAACAAGACAGGGAAGAAATAGAGTCGCCACAGGGTCGACCAAATAATGAACGAACCTGCAGGATGGTGTTCGGCAAACCTTTGGGTTTTGCACGAGGCAGCAATGGGAACACAACTTTGTTTCTCTCTAAACAAACCCCACCGGCCAATGCATGAGAGACAAACGGCTTAAATAATCAAATAAATACGTGCAACAAACTTTTCGCCTCACGCTAATGAGGGTGGAGAGTCAAACGTTGATGATAAAAGATGCAGCGAAGAAGTAAGAGCATGAATAAAAGATCTGCTGTATCAGGTCAGAGGCCTGAGACGCATCACCTGGAGGTCACGGTTGTGATTCTCACAAAGCAGCTGGAGGAAGCGAAGGATGGGCTGCATGATAATGATCACGAAACTGATTTCTCCCTCGTCCTGGTTCTTGTCGCCAGCGCTGGGCTGGCCATCGGCCGAGTTGAAGTGGTCCTCTGGGTCCGCTTCACGCCGGTAGGAGTTGAAGGCCTTCTTGGTGGCAGACGAGGCCTCTAATAGTTGCTCTTTTGCATCCTCTGTTATGACCACTGCCGAGTCTCTGGCTAAAAAAAGAAAGAGTCAAAATGCAATGCAGATGAACTCGACCATCTTCTGTGGGTTAACTATCCAGGTTCTAAATTGTTTTAGCATATTTTGTTGGCAACAACTCTACTTTAATGCATTGGATCATGTTGCCGTGAGTAACAACCTCTGACCTTTTTTGCGAACAGGGACATCTCTGTCCTGACTTTCATCGTCGCGCTTCTTGCTTCCGAGATCGCTGGTATTCACCGTCACCGTGGCTTTGATCTCCAGCTGCGCCAGTTTCATACGGTCGTAAAAGACCCGAAAGAACTTCTCGGATTTCTTGTCTTCTGTCAAACGGCAAAAGAATGACCGCTGCGCACGGGGAGAGGAGGACATGAAGATCACGGATATGGATCTGGGTTTCTGCTTGATTGATCGTGCCAGTCATTCAAGCAAAATGTTCCAGTCAAAGCTGTGAGACTTGCTGCTTGTTCTAAATGTAATCTATTTCAAAAGATTCATATCTGTGTCGATAATTTAATTAGCCAAAAAATTGAAACATTCTTCACCCTGTTCTTAATGAGATTTACATCATTGATCAGTCAGTTTATTGAGATGACATAACACTGTGTAGAATCTGATTTTCAGGTTTATCAGTCACCATGAGCAAATCGGGCTTTGTGAAATCCAAGCGTTTAAATGCTGTGGTGATTGCTATGGAATGGGGTCATACGGAACAGGAACGCTTCCCAGCCTGCGAGAACACCCCGTCCCGATCTACAGGGATGTTGCTTTGATTTTGTAAGAGCTGCTATCTGCAGCAGCCTATGGAAAGGCTTCAGCCAGCAGAGGCGGCCTCGCGATAATAACAGTGTGAAAATGACATGAACGGGAGAAGCACGTCCTCACAGATAGAAAAGCTGAGACGGTGCTAAGTGGGGTCGAGAACGAGCTCGATGCGAGAGACTGACACCGAGGAGGAAAGAAGGGAGTCCATGATTGAGAAGGGGGGGGATAAGAGAAATAGGGAGGGAAGAACGGCGCGTTATAACACTGTATCTAGGCCAGCTGTTACATAACCATCCGTCTTTCCAGGTTAGATGTAAAACTGGGCGACTGGAGGAAACAAGTGGTAGCCACAAGGAAACCGTTAGGCTAAAAACACTTTGTCTCTCCGACTCCGGTGTGAAGCCGTTTATAGCCACTGGAATAATAACCTCACAGTGTAATCTGATCGATCAAGAAAGCAAACGATCGCGTATATGCAGCTTATACTCCACTGAGCAGAACCGGAGCCCAACTGCAGCAGAGGCGAATTCAGAACTAGCCGTGTGCTCGCGCCCCAAGGGGGATTCCAGGTCGTCTCCATGCCCCACCCCAGCCCTCCACGCACACACTCCGCCAACACGCCTAGGGATGAGGTGACACTGGCGTGGGGCCGAGTGGAGGGGGGGTCCTGCAGCGCAAGGTCATCTTGCAATAAACAACTTGATGACAGAAAGGAGAGTCGGGGAGAGGATTAGCGACAGCGAGTGCAAACAGAGGGGATGGCACTCGCTGCCCACCCGACGCCATTACAGACACATACACACCTATACACCAGGCATACACTTACACGCCCACTGACATTTTCTAGGCCAACTTTTCTGGCATAAGGCACATAAGCCAGTGGACACACCCATGGAAAATATTCCTCTGAAACTCTGCAACGTCCAAAGCCACACTGCCAGTTATTTTATTAGTGCAGCGCTCCTCTCAAGGAGATCCCAGATTGCATATTTACTTCAGTGCCGAGTTGAGATGATCTGCATCATGCTAACAAGGCATATTACATTTTAAAGATCGTGGGTAGATGACTTGATATATTTCACAGCGCATGAGCGATAAATGCAAGAGGGTCGCTGGCAGTGAGAACTTGAGCCTATAGCAGCAGGATGTTGCAATAACATGACATGAGAGACGGGAGATTGCTATGGTGACAGGGAGGAGAGGAGAGGAGAGGAGAGCGGTTCAGGGGCCCCTGTAGACGAGTGTTGGGTAAACACACAGCCAGTCTGTATCCATGGAGACACAACCAGAGGAGTGAAACAGAGAGGAGCAGGGCGAGGCGGGGGTGGCCGACAATAGAAAAAAACAAGGTCAGGGCGCTTTTCCTTCTCTCCTTCCGTTCAACCGCTTGGCATCAACAAAGGGATGTTATGTAAGAGCTATTTATACTCTCGCCCTCCCTCTCATGTCAGGCTGCCCAAAGCAAATGGAGCTGCCAAACTGGCATCCCCGAGCCCCCCCCCCCTTTCTTCTTTCTACAAATCAGCCTCCCCTTCTTTTTTTAACTTTCCTATCAGAATGAGAGTTTGCCTGTGTGTTGTTGTTTGTTTGGAATACTGGTAAGATGCGCCTGTAGTACATTCTTGGAGGCCGTCACATCAGCATCCATGCTACACCGCCCAGACAGTTATACATGACTGCAGCCCATCTGCGCATTCACTTTGCACGGCGTTACACAGAGAGAGAGAGAACGTGCGAGCAACTTTACATGTCGTCCTGAAATATTCCATGTGGTATGTGGGTCAAGAGTAAATAGTTAACGGTTACGTGAGAAGACATCCGAGGTCCAACAGGTGCTCTGTGAGGCATGTCAGAGAAACGTGCTACAAATGCCGACTGGCATCCCCGTGGCGTGCTTCCTCCAGAGGGGACAGAGCAGCCGGCTTTCTCTCCCGTGACCAAAGCGGTTTGTTCAGAAGCCATTTTTAGATTTACAAACTCAAACCTCATGCTGCCGACGCAAAACACATCCCACCATTTTATTCTGGATGCCAACTATAAAAGAAATGTCTGTTACACTTTAAACCTTTGAGGAAACTATCCAGAAAACAAATATTCTGGACAAAGGTGAAAATGTGTATGTTGCGTCAGAAGCCTCCCTTTTCAGGACACACTTGAGTAAGAGGAGCAACGTCTTCTCTGCAATCCCTCCGTGCTGCCCATCCCTCCACACACGCTTCCTACTGATCCAGTTCCGGAGGCCCAGCATGACCCAGTTTGGGCCGTCAAGAGAGCCGGAGAGAGACTGGAATGTTTTGAAGGCTGAGACATTCCCCATTGTTCATTCACACAGGCCTTATGTAACGCAGACGGATCATGTGACGTAGCGCTGCAGCAGCCGTGGGAAGCCAGAGCATTATCTCCACCGCAGTCGCTCAAACCTGATTATGCAAGCCCTGTGCTTATATAACACTCAGACGGACAGAGGGACGGAGGGACGGAAAGGCAGAGGGATCCACAGACATGGCAGCAGAGAGGGAGAGAGACAGATGGAGACGGAGGGGTGAGAGCGGCTCAGGAGAACAGCCATTTATATTTCTTAATCAGCTACAAGTTAGGAAAGTAGGTGAGTTACATTTTTTGGCAGTTAAATTGTCAAATTGGATGATGGAGAGTTGCTGCAGTCAGTTTTCAGACACGTGGGCTTCACTGACCTGGATGGTGGTGTTCCCACCTTCCAGCAAAGCAATAGCCAGGAGAATGCTCTCTTGGAAGACTCGATCACTGGTGGTGTTCATGATCAGGTCGATGACCAGGTCAGAGGCTCCTTCTTTATCCAGGTGGCACTGCACCTCCGCCAGGCTCATCTCCCCACGACTCAGGCCTCCGGGAACCCCCAAAGCTGCAACACACGGGCCGCATCAACACTGCATGGACGAGGCGTTGGGCCTGTGAGATCACTGTGTTCTAAAGCGCATTCACTAGTGATACAGTAATACTATAACAATAACCTACTACAATAGTGAAAATAATAATGCTACTACAATAATAATAAAACATACAACACTGACAATAAATCATGAGTTAGTTGTTAGCACCACAAATAATAAATTATTCAGTGATCAAAACTCTAAATGATTTTATTGACACAAAATGTGTATCTCCGTATTTGAAGCTGTACATTTTGTACACATTGTACACTTCACTAAGCTAAATCCAAAGTGACCTTAAACTGGGAGTTGTGTTTTGGCGACTTGAAAAGAAGCGGATTTTTCTGCAGATCAGGGAACACAAGCTTCCATGTCCTGAGCTAGTCCAGACCAAGCCAGACAAGACTGGACAAAAGCAAACACCGCCTGTGCCCCGGCTCAGGGAGCGCTTCCTCAACAGGACCCGGATCGACAGACGTCTCGTTTGCTGGCACACACTGTTCCAAATCAAGGTTTAAGAATTTGATTCTCCTGCAGTCTTAGTTATTCGTTTCTGCTCTGCCAACTTTATTGATTTGTGATTTATATTGTTGTTTCTTGTTTTTAAAATAAATTTTTTCTACTAATAAGTGCACATGGGCGGGACGGGGAACTGGTACTTCAGGGAAACTTTCTCTGTGTCGTGAATTAAGGTCTCAATTGAGTCGTCTTTAAGAAAATGACTGTTCACAGCACACACAAGTGGCACCTGAACGCCACCCAAGTACACCGTTACACCATGAGCGTTACACATCTAAACCCAGACCTCATATAGAAGGCCAAACGCTGGTCAGGGATGTATTCCGTTCATATTTTGACTGCAGATAGTAGCACAAGGATCACGTTATCAAGGAGTGATGTGACTGATGTGCTCTCCGCGCTCAAAGGGCAAAGCTCCAGAGCCGATAAACAGCTCAGGGGCAGATAGAGAAAACCCAACCTTATAGCGTCATTCAGAGAAAGAAGAGCCTTCAAAACGCACAAAACTACTCGGCAGACCGACAGGAAACGGTTTATCCCAATTATGGCCCCCTGATAGCAGTTGTAGTCTTACAGCCAGTAAAAGTCACGCTTCTCTTTGCACGGAGGCCTTTGGTTAACGCTTCACAGCAACAGCTCAGTCAGAGATGTTGAATCAGTGTTTTATTGCTTGTTAACACTCAGTGGAAATAGCATCCTACCTGATTGGTGTTTGCTCGGCCCTACCGGACTGAGGGGGCCATTGCTAAATGATGCAAGGCTGTCCCTACGCCCACCACTTCGATGGAAGTTGCCATAGTAACGATTTACCAGGATCTGTCTCAGTGCCTCGCCCTATGAGAGGAAAACAAGGGGAAGGACCTAATGACATGATGTCAGGGGAAATGTTGTGTAACATGCCTTTTAGACGCACACCAAGACAGCCAAACCCGGCAGGACCGTCACATCGCGGACTCCAAAGTTATGGAAGAACTTCAAATCCATTTTTCCTCAAATCTAAAATCCACATCTAAAAAATGTAATCCCAATTTTTATTTGCACAACAAAACTGTGCGTGCAGAAAAGGAAGCTTATGATTTAGCCAGTCACATGATCGGCGTCCTTATGGTTATCATGAGCGGAAGTCACCCAGGGGGGGGGGGGACAGTGTGAGGTCCTGGTTTTCACTTCGGCAGCCCGAGGGCCAGTCCTCCCACACTGTGACTCATCCACTGTTGAGCAGTCAGCAGCACGATTTTGCAGTTGTTATGGCAACTGCAGCAGATCCGCTACCTGACAAAGCTCCCACGGGATAGAATAAAGGGGATTTGCGTGTTTGTGTGTGATTATGTGCAAATCATCTTTGACCGTGGGTGGTCCTTGACAGACAACAGGGCTTTACGTAAGCTCCGCTGTCATAGTTATTCTCTTGGGGGTCAACATTTATTCATACAGGCGGTGTGACGAGCACTAGTCTCATCTTTTACTGGCAGAAAGTTAATGATCTGTAAGTAAGTAAGATGAGCTGTAGTTTGAAGATGTTTCTCTGGTCTCGAGAGGGAATAAAGTCTCAAAGTAAAATCTCAATCATATCCTGTCTGAATGTCATCTGAAAGTTTGACACCAATATGCTGGGACTATTACTTCAAATCAAAATGCAGATAGATTTTTATCATGCTCTGTAATGTCATCGCATTGCCATAAACAGAATTACTGAAAGAAGAGGAAGGGAAATATATTGTGCAAGTCCTTCCTTCTCTTTGCACGTGTGAAAGGGAGCAGTCGGAAATGCTAAAAAAAAAAGAAAACTGTCAAAGCAAAGGTTAGACAAAGGTTATCTCTCATCCATGATACACACAGCCATGAGCATCCAACAGGATGACAGCTAAACTGCTACCTACCCTCTCCTGGTCCTCCAACAGCTTCTCAGGCTGGTTCTGATCCAGCTGCTGGGTGCATTGAGGAGGGCGACCACCGCGGGTCAACAGATACATACACAGGATTAGTGTTTGTGCAGCAGGTTAATAACCACAACATTCAGCTGTTTTTGGGGACCATGCAAAGAACTGCCGGGTGGGAACTGCATGCATTCAGTGACGTTTCAGAGAAAGGTGAAGCACTCCGGTTGTGAAGGGACAGACAGGGGAGACAGGAGAGGACCGTTAACTCAACGTTCAAAGACGTGTCCGGTGTGACTTGATCTGCGTCATTTATCTGCACCTCTTTAATATCCCTTCCATTGCTTTTCTCATGTTGTTAATCAGCATCTTGTTCGTATCCTCTTTAACCAGAAAGTGAATCATACTGGAACAGTCTGGTAAAATGAAGACGAGGGGTTTTCACCGCAGTGCATGCAGGACGAAACACAGTAATCCAATTCAGACCATTGAGATCTGTCGGGGGGGGGGGGGGGTCCCCCCATCCTCAGTTTCTAATTTCCTTCTTGGCTCACACAAATAATAAGGACCAAGGTTAACCGCTTTGTAGCACGGCGATTCACAGGCTGCATGTGCAGTACGTAGGAAACCGGCAAAAGGAAAGGCCAAGCAGAAATTGTTATGTAAAAAGCCAGATGAGGAGGGGCAGGCGAGGGGCGATGGGGTTAGGGTTACGTAATTACTCCAAAAGGAAGCAGGCCACTAAACTAGTGACGCAGAGCTGCTTACAGTAGCCATCGGTGTCTGTGGAATGAACGAGTGGAGACAGAGAGAATAACAGGACCTACCAAGTTTAGGCTCTCTCTGTCAGTCAAGGGCATGTTGAACAGGGTGCAGCAAACACGCAGGGTAAATATGGGCCTCCAGAACAGCCTCCCTTTCTATATGTTTGTGAAATCATTTGCTGGAATGCAGGACAACACTTCCAAAAGACGGTGATTTGATGCTGCTGGTGGAGAGAACTGTCAGATAACCGAGTTCTCTCCATTCACCTCCAGCTTAGCTTTCTGTTCCCACTAAATGGTATGCAAGTTCCTGCACTTGTCTCATAGCAAAGTGAAAGAACGGGACTACTGCAGCACATTAGTAAGAGGAAAACTAAATCTGGAATTGCCACATAACGGTTCCTTAAACACAAGCAGCACTTTGTGTTTCGTTTATGTGGCAAGGCTGTCTATAAAAACCAGCACCACAAGAGATACATCAAAGAGGATGATGAGGTTTTAAGAGGTATGAGGGAATGAGATGCAGCTTGTGTACATGTGAGTAGGAGCGTGAAGCGGACATGCAGACACGACCGGACGGACGGAAGAAAGGTCAAACAGAATATACGGATTTAAATGCTTTGGGATGTACTAAATGTAAACTTTTCAGCATGCTATTTGAAGGTTCCGTGGTTTGGTTGGCTATGGGTCTTTGTGCTAGAAGCGTTGCAGGACCGTTACTATTAGTTGTGCTCCTTACTGTTTCATGGTGGAGCCAAGTTCAGCGGATAATGAATGAAGGAGCATCGTCTTCCACACATCTGTGGAAGACGATGCAACCCGAGAAGAGATTAAACGTGCACAATGACTTCCCCAGTCATAGACACCATACAGTAACCTCTCAGCCACAACGCAGAGTGCAAACCACCGGTTACACCAGCACATCTGCAGCAGCCAGCATATTCCACCGGACCGGAAACTCCCCAGGGCAAAACCTCTGATCGGTTTCATACTGCTCAGCTCAGGCAATAAGTGAGAGCACACACGCACACAAACAAACAATGTGCTTTCTATCTCGTGTTTTTGAGGGGGGGGGGGGGGGGGGGGCATGCATGAACAAACATGTCTTTGCACGCTGAAATGATTAATGTCTAAACCAGGGATGAAGGATGTGCGCTGGAGTTTACCGCTTGGCTGCTTGTTTTGTGCAGGCAGTAAACTAGACTAAGTTAAGGGAGTGTGGATTATCATTCTCACCGCAACTGACCTACTTCTACACCAGCACGGTAATACGCACGTCAACCTCTTGGTCAAAGCAACGCAGGTCAAAGATATTTTCCTTTTTAATACACCCATAGTTGTCAAAGGAAGCAACAGGAAGGTACAGGAGATAACACACACACACACACACACACACAGGTGAAGAAGGGGAGATTGAAAGTGTCCTGAACTCGTTTAGCTCTTACATACGTCTGGCATCCAAAGAGCAATGGATTTAGCTGATAATCGCCTCCCTGACATTTAGCTATCGTTTGGTATGAGCACACTGGGCAGGTCAAAATTACGTCCCAATTAAAACAAAAATGCCTAAAATGATGAAAATATAAGATACTCCCGTGTAAACTGCTGCCTGTGACCCATTTAAGCCACGTTTCCTGTTCGGCGAGCTCACGGCAGTTTCTCCGGAAACGCGCACGGTGCTGTGCTGCCTTAATCAAAAGGGCAGCAGAGGAGCCAAAACGCACGCCTGAATATCACACCTCCGCAAATACTCACAGCCAACCTCCTCTTGTTTACACAAAGTCGGCTTGTGTTTGCTGCCATGTGAATGGAGTTGAGTAAATGTGAAGGGGGGGTGCTTCTAGTACGTGGATCGAGAGAGATGCAACATTTAACCGTTGAGTAAAGCCATCAGGCCTTCACCGCCCAAGCTCGTGTGGGTAAACAACTCCACCATTTTATTGGCAATTACTGCTGAAGGTCACGCGTCGGCAAAGGGGTAGAGTTCCAGCAAGAAAAAAAACACCCTGGTTCTTATGTAACCCCAACCTAGGATGGGCAGGGAGCCAGGAACCGTGCAGCTCTAAGGCCAGGAAATGTAGGACACCCCCTCAATGCCTGCCACACACATTCATTAATACCCGAACACACACAGGGCAATACAGCGTGCACAGTCACACTGCCTCCTTCTGGTGGCTAAAGGACACGTATTCCTTTACCCTCCTGCATTAACATCCAGATATTTGTTCATTTTATTAATGTTTTATGTCTAATTAGTGTTGGTGGAGATTCTCTCTCCTCCAGGTCAACAGTAATCCCCGAAGGTCAAGCGTTCGCTTGAACAATGCATGAAACAAATTTAAACCTGAAACCGCTGCTTCAGGGATTTCCAATGAGTATAAGGCCATGGCTTCATTACACGCGGGTTTTATATCAATTGCTTGAAGGATAAATAAATGTGACAGCAGTATAAGGGTGGATTTAAAGTTTAAAAATGTCCCAAAATGACTTTCACAAATATAATGATGCCTGCAGTGGCAAGAGTTGTTACGCATAATTGCCCATGTATGGAGGGGTGGGGGGTGAACACAAGTTCAACCAGGGCAGTTTGCTCGGCACATTACTGTGGAACTTGGAATAACACAAGTCTGTAGTGCATTAGAAATCTCCCTGAACTACATCTCTCTTTCACTGTTTTCATTTCAGTTCATGGCAGTCACAGTAGGACAGAACCAGCTAACAGCTACTTGCTAACAGCATTGCCTAGACCCCCCCCACAGGTACAGCACACAGCATCTGCCACAGTGCAGTTACAAAACTACCAGTGTTACACATAAATGACAGACAACAACTACGGAATGTAAGGCATGAAGAAAAGAGAAACAACCTTAGGCATATCCATCTCATCATCAAAGGCCCTGAGCTGAAAGAGAACAGAGTTTAAAGATGGTTAGATAACAACACAGAACGACAGCACATGTCAGTGATCAATAACAAGTTGGCCTGCTGTGTCGAGACAATCGCTCAATAACTTCAGCAGCACGGATGAGATCGTATTTGTGGATATCACAGTCAGGACTTAGGACAGGTTCAGCACTGCTGGCTGCCAGGCGAACGTGACAGAGGGAAGCTAAGGCCCCTGAGGCGTCGACATTCTCTCAGCAGGTCAGTGTGATGCAGCAGACATGAAAATGCTCATTTTAGTGCTTTTGCGGAGCTTCATAGAAGTTATTTAAGTTCTTCTTAAATGGAATCCTTGAGATCTGAGTGTAATTTGAAAAGAAAGAAAACAAAAACCCACGCCCAATTTTGATCGCTCCTCACCGGCCATCCATGCCGGTTGAAAGTCAGCGGCTCCTTTGTGGTCACCAGTGACCAAATTTTAGATGGGTGGAGCCAGACATTCTCCCCGCCCCCACCTAAAGCAGCTGACCCTAACTGAATGCATTTTCTTTAACTGTATTTATGCATTTTAAACAGTAAAATATGCACATATGCACAGTTGTTGAGGTGAAGCTGAAGTTTATAACCCCGGCATTCCTCTGCTTGGAAGCTCCGCGTACCTTCTCTCCATAGCCGCGGTCTTTTGTCATCATCTCTCGCAGCGTTTGCAGAACTTTTATGCACAGCCTCTCCTCATTTTCCTCAAGTAGTTGCTTGGTATGTTTGATCAGCCTGCAAGCATTATAGTAATAATTAACACACTCACTCATGCATTCATAAAAGAAGAACTGAAGAGGGTGTTTTCAGAGCTCACTTGCAAATGAATCCTCCGCTTTCACACTTCTTGCGTGAGTCTGTGTTTTCCGGGAACAGCAGTTCGGGCCGGTGCAGCACATCAACCAGGACCGACAGCTCAGCCTGGACCAGGGGACGCAGACGGTCCTCGAGAGCCGACACGATGTCCTGCAGTCCAAACAAAAGAAGCGTCCTTAGGGCTTAGAGCATTCAAACATAGCTCAGTCCAAACGTGTGGGAATACAGTACCTGTAGCCTCTCGATGATGTTCCTATAGTCCCGTGAAGCGGCCACCCCAGAGTCTCGGCGTGCAGCATTGCGAGCTGAAAGCCTCCAACTCATGGCTGTTTTCTGGACAATGTTGTTGGATTTCACAAAGAGGTTGTTCACCTGGTTGTCCAGGTCGACGGGGATGGCTATGGCTCTGCTTCTGGCTGTCATGTGAGAACCCAAAAAAAGAGCATCAAGAAGTGCCACATGGGATATCTCAACACAGTTAGCACAGTCAAAGAAATACACAACATAACGTGTGACATCTGTGGAAATCGAAAAGAAAATAGTCAAATTCAGCTCAACTGTGTTGATTGTACGTTTAACTTCAAACTTTAACTTTAAAAAGCATTAAAACAAGAAAAAGGAAATTGTTTATCATGAAGACAGACAGAGGAGCTGACAGGGTTAAACATGGCTGCTGGATGATTGTCTCATTATCACACCTGTATGAGTAGCATAGCAGCATTTAACTGTTTAATACCACAGTTATAATCATTACCAGACTGTTTTTCAGAAGTCAGTCGAGGCACTGAAGAATCTTGACCTTACCAACATCAGACAGCACCTTGATGCAGTTCTCCACGGAGCCCTTCTGGAGCGGGATCAGCCAATTACAGTGGTAGATTCTGAACACAGCCTGCAACAGCTGGACAAACACTGGCTGCCTGGTCTGAGAACGGGACACAAACGAAAGGAGAGACGCTGTAGATGTTCCTGTTTATCTCGCAGGAAATAAAGTTTGGAAACTGGAAAAAAAAAATAAAAAAAATAAAAGAGGTGGTTTATTTCTTCCATGAGACCCATCAGTCCCTTAGCAGATATGTTCCCACTCCAAACTCAGTTAAAAGCAGTTCCATCTCAAGTAACACCCAAATGTGTGTTTCCCTAACTTTAACAAATCACAACAAAATACCTGAAATACTTTCCCCAATGGAGAGGCCTGCAGTAAAAAATCAACATGGAAGATAACAAGGTAAATGACACACATACTTTCATACACAAGAAATGTCACAGATAGCTGCTATTCCTGTTCCATACATTTGTAAACAATGACCCCCCCCCCCCCACCCAATGGGACACCATCACCATCAGCACTGCAAGGTCCAAACAGGCCGACTCCTGACCCCTCCCTCACCCCTCTCCAAGAGCTTCCAGGAAATTATTTTGGTGGGTTTTGCAGAAATTGCAAAAAAGATCAAAAAGACAATTAATTTTTTTTTATTCTTGCAAGGTTCAATAAAAATTTAAAAGGAAGTCATACATTTATTTATGACTTCCTTCCTGGGTCATTCAATCATTCGTTTCTGACACACAAACCAACAAAAATTGGATAAGGGTCAAATCAACCTGTTTGCAGCAATACACTAACCGGGTCTTAACTTTGTAATGTCCAATTAGCTTCAGAAGCATCCCGAAGCTCAGTATAATAAACACGATAAGTGGAAGGATAAGGGTGACAGTCATTCTCCTCCACCCATCCCAATTAGGAGACAAATTCAGGAAGCACTTAATGTGAAGAACACTGCAGTGAATGGTTTGATTCTGGGTCAGATGTGGCGTTTCCAATAAGGGACTTCTCTGGAGAGTCATGCCACTAGGCCACAATACCATGGAATACATAAGCGTGTACTGTATAACATGTCTCACCAGAGGCTGTGAGTGAGCTGGGATTTACACACGAGCATTAGCACATAGGAACTACTGAAACTCAAGCATCTATGGCGGCTCCATCCACCCAATTTTGTTCCATGTCACGTTCAAAACTGTCCTTTTGGATCAATCTTAACATTCATTCAGAGCATGGAAGATTCTCTGTGAGTTAGTTGATGGCTCCATAAATACCTGCAGGCTGGTGCTCTGGTCAGAGAAAGGTGAGCTGAAGAACGTGGTTACGATGCTCATAACGGTCTCAGTCACGTAGCGCTCCAGAACGGCGTCCACGTGCTTGCGGTCACTTGTATTATTGCACACCTGTAAACACAAAAGGCAAAGTGGGCTTGTTTCTTTTGTTGAGCTAAAAGTCCAAGTCGTCACAGAACTGGCCGGCGATCCTCACTCTGCAGATGTCAACCAGGAAGTTCTCAAAGAGTTTCCACATGTGGTTGGAGGTGTAGATCTCCTTCATTTCCACCTCTGTGTCCACGTAGCAGTGGTTCAAGAAGTTGATATAGGCAATCTTCACCTGAAAAAAAAGGTGTTGTAGTCTACGTCCAAAGTCAACAAAGAAATACCAGAGGTAGGAAACTATTCATTAATTAGAAGTAAAGGTGGGAGACACCATCAAATCAATAAGAAACAGATAGAGAAGAACTGAAAGGGCACTCGGTAGAGCTTACACCTCGGCTAGACCCAACTGCCCACGTTAAAGTCATTAAAACCTCATCCAAATTGCAATGTTGGAAGAAAAAAGAAAGGGGGATCAGCCCATGATCCATTGCTCAGTTACCCGCCCCCATCTTCCTAACATGTAAAAAAAAAAAGACCACATTGCCAACAGTCTGCCCTCCAGCTCAGCACGAGTCGGAGGCGTGTCCCACCTCAGGGATGCAGTCCTCGTGGGTGACCACGCGCACTATGTCGTCCAGCGGCAGCAGAGAATTACACTTGATCTCTGTGTAGACGTTCTTGCCCTCGGTGCAAACAGCCAGTAGCTCCACCAGGTGGATGTGGTACATCAGAGGGCTGTTCTCATCCATGCGGTCCCGCTCCGATCGCATCATGTGCACCAGCGTCTGGAAAGAGGCGCGGTCGTTGTAGAAGACCAAAACATCTTCCCCGGCATTCACCAGCTGTAAGAAGTCACAAATATGCGCCGTTATATCGGGGCCAAAGGCGACTGCAGCCTTTAGAGTTAGAAAGGTGGGGGCGTGACCTCCGCCATGACGATGTCCTGACACTTTTTGATGAACTTATTTTCTGCTTTGACGATCGTCTGAAGAAACTTGAGGTACTGGACGTTGCGGCCGTGCGTCTCGACGCAGTGGACAAAGTGCTGAACCACGCGCTCGTTAATTTCACTGCACAGCTGGAAGTTGTTCATGAATATATGCTGCATGGTGACGGCTTCTAGAATCTGAGCAGAAGGAGGGGAACGCCAGAAGCAAACATCAGCCTGCGGGCCAAGGTTAGCGGAGCGCTATCTGGCAGGGCTGCTCACCCCGGGGTTGAGGAAGAGGTTGATGTGCTTGTGCAGAAGGGCTTGGTTCTGCTGGTTGCCTGCACAGAAATTCTGTAGAAACTCGTGGGCGAGCTTCATGATATCCTGCATACGCAAATCTGCTCCCTGGGGGGCAAAACGGAGGCTCTGAAGGTTCGTGCATTTTTTCTTTTTACATAAGAATCCATCATGGAGCCTGGCTTCACTGGCAGCTCTCGATACCTTCTCGTAGGGGATCTGAAGGAGCTCGAGCACAACGGCGTGAGCCCCCATGTTCCTCAGTAACCTCTGCTGCTGCTTCCTGCTCTTCCTACCCGACAGGCCTTCTTGGACACACAGCTTGCTGAGTCGCAGCAGGATCTGGTGAAGAGAGCGAGAGAAACGTGAAGGGGCGGGGTCCCAGGATAAAAAGCGTCATGGCAGATCCGTCATACACGGATGGTCACCTCCTTCACCACCCTGTAGTTGTAACTACTGGTACTTTCTGCTTTCTTTGGCTTGTCCGTGTTTCCTGAATTGCTCTAAAAATAAAAATGAAGAAGAAAAGAAAGGCCTTAATGTAATGAAGACTCTTACTGATGGATGCATTGTCTTCTGTACTGCACCTGTTTAAGCTCCGCCTCAGTGGACAGGCCCTCCCCTGCATCCATGCCCTCGTCCGACCCCTGCCTCTTGTACACCCAGAGCTCAGACTTCTCTACAATAGAGCGCTGTTGGTCAAGATCTGACTTTATTTGCTTGTAATTCTCCACGTCTTGGCTGGTGACCAGTAGCTGCACCTGTGAAGATGCATGTTAGATTGTAACATGCAGAGCAGAGCAGAGCAGAGCAGAGCAGCCATTGACATGTTTGCATCGGTCCAATGTGCAGCAGGTGTGCTTGAATCCGTCATGTCATTGGCTACCTGCTTAAAGGCCTGCAAGACCTCCTGCCTCTGGCTGAAGTGCCTGAACAGCAGGTTGAGGGCTCTGGATACCAGAGGAGGATAGTCGTGCATGGTTAGGTGGAGCAAGACCCTCAGGAAGGTGCGGCCCCCGTGATCATCCAGATCCAGGGGGGTGTTCTCTTCACTGCACACACACACACACACGCAAATGAAAACTCCCTGTCTTTAATGCCTTTTGCTGTTCTTTCTTGTGAACGTAGGGTTACCTTCCACCAAATATCGCCTCTGCCTGCTCTTCTATGTGCTCAAAATCCAAAGCTCCTGGATTTTTAAAAAAACTGTTGTTAATAACCAAAAACACCCAAATCATTGGCCTCATAATTAAATAAATGAAGTCATAGGTTAACCTGACCTGGCATATTGTTGGGACCTTCCACTGCTCCCGTTATAGATAACTCACTCTGGGAATTGCTTTCATCAAACTCCCTCTTAAATATAGATAGGAGACAGGAGATCCTGTAATCCAGGCGCACATTCAGGATGAACTGCAGGGCAGGGCAGGAAATATGAGAGGCTGGACGTGACTACATGGTAGATGAAGGGACTGTGTCTGAAACGCTATGTTCCTCACCTGGAGGATCTCGATTATCTTGAGCTTGGTGTCCATGACCAGGATGTCCTGCTTCTCAGGCTCAGTCTGGGTCTTGACTGCGTCTCCATTGGCGCTGTTGTTTAACGTTGAGGGAAGGAAGCCTCCTCCTCTAAGGACTACTTGGGACATCAGCTCTCCTACACCATGAATGGACCGGATCACATTACTGCCTGGAAAGGAGGCCACACATGCACAATCATGACATCCGCTGCGACCTTTTGTGGATGTGCATTCATCCACTGAGGGAGGAGAGCGTTTATACCTTTACTCTCATCTACTTTGTCCGGCTTGTTGAAAGGGAACATGGTGCTGACATGGACACAGTCGAGAATAGCCAGTAGGATCTTGGTTAGTCTCAGCAGGTCACTGAAGTTATAGAAGCCAAAATAAATGGAGTTCCTGGCCAGATTCACCACCTGAACATGAAGATGGGTTATTTCATATGGTTGCTGCCAATTGTGCCAACACAATCATGACTGATACGAGACTGGCCTCAAAGGTGAGCTTGTTCTTCTCTTTATCAGAGAAAGGGAAGCTCTGGCACACCACGTCTCTCAGATAGTTTTCAACAAACTCCATGGTCTGAGAGAAACGCTCCTTTATTTCATCTTTAGATGTGCCATCGTTGTCATAGCTACGACGACACAACAAAAAGCTGTTCAGAAGAGAAATATCGGTAATAATAACTTTCACTCTTCTTGTATTTACGCACTCATCAATGGCGATCTCTGAAGGGATCTCAGACCAGAGTCGAGCGTATTTGACAGGCGTAACCTGCTCCTGAGGGTCGCGGTCCACGTGCATGTGCAGCATCATGCGGCAGAAAGAGGCTCGCAGATCATACGGGAGGTCCTCGTCAGACATGCAGCGCAGGATCAAGTCCACATCCAGCTGGCCAGATATCTTGTTGATTGCCAGGTACTGTCGGTCCAAGCACATCCTGGCAAACAGGTTCAGCTGGTACCTGCAATGAGGAACACGCAGCGGCAGTCGGGTGGTTTATGGACCATCAGCACCTGTAAAGAATATTCTTTGCCTGCTGACAACTACCTGTAATAACTGATGACCTCCTCGTCCACCTTCTGGCCCTCCTTGGCATCCTGGGCCAGTTCTCTGACGCTTTTACTTCGGATCTCTTGATTGTTGTCTTTCCAGAACAACCACACCTCCTCCTCGTCCTCCTCCGACTCCTCAGAGCTCTCGCCGAGCAGCGCTCCCTCGACCTCGAATCTGGAGAGCACGAGTCTGCAGAAGGAAGGATTTAATGGAAATGAAGGCGAAAACGTCTGAGATCAGGATACAGCTACCCCACAACATTTCATCATTAACAAAGAAAGACAAAGGTTCCTTCCCAGGTTACATTTATGTCAAATTATTCTACACCCAAGTCTTCGGTATTGATTGGTTGCAAGTCACAGCCTATCAAATATTGATATAAGATAAATCCCAAGAGGCAGAAACAAAAGCATCACATTTCAAATGTCTAAACATTTATTTTAACCATCCATCTGAAAATGATGCCGATAATCTGGGCCAATAACCAGTTAACGCGGCATCGATTGATAAGGTGCAACCACTCACTTCGTCTCTATCAGGATGTCGGCATTGGCCGGATCCAGCACCGCATTACAGATGAGCTCCTGCGTCACAGGAATGGACTTGTTCATCGACACACACAAGTCTGACAAGTAGTCCAGGAACCTGGACACACACAGATCCTTCACTTAAAGGCACCTCAGGCATCCGTGATATGTCAGCTTGCATAAAGCAGAACATCCCTCACATTGATCTATTCATGTCATTTTGCACTGATGCAGCGTTAGAGCAAAGGGGAATTGAACCTGAAACTAAAGACGCGTGTGCGTAAACAAACCTGGGCTCGCGGTTCTTTCGGACCAGGCTAACAAATGTGTCAATCTCTGCGGCGGTGATGTGCTTCTCCAGCAGCTTGCGGTTGTTATGGAGCAGAGCCGTGATCGTGTCCTCAGCCAGGACATCGTAGCCGATCTGTTTCTGCATGAAGCGAAACTGCTTGGCAATATACTCCTGCAAGGAAGACAAAAAACAAAACCTGCATTCAACATTCAGGAGAAGCATATTTATCTCTAATAAATGCACTTTAACGTGATCAACAGCAATAAACAAAAAGGTAATGCTGTGTTCGACATTATGAGACAAGTTCATATCAGTCTGTGTATTCAAAGCAGAAAATGTAGCAAGGGGACATTCCATTATGTGTTTTGGATTGAAAGATAAAAGGCTCCTTCCTTTGACAGTCAGATTTAATCGAGGCGATTTTAAATGTGCCCGTACCGCGAGCTCCAGCAGCACACATGTTCACACTGACGTTACAAAGACCAGAGGGCACACGCTGCACCTGATTCTTGCGGTAATCTTGCTGAGAGTGACGCAACACCCGGTAGCACAGTCGGCAGATGTGCCTGAAGGGGGCATGGCGCTGGTCGGCGAGCTCCTCCAGTCGCAGCATGGGCCCGTCCCCGCTGTCCATGAAAGGAGCCTGCAGCAGCTTGAAGATCTGAATGCACAGATAACACTGTGACGTGGAACCGTGATGCTTTGTGGCGGAGAGAGGAGCGCTTCTTCAAAAGAGGTTACTTTCACTGCATCAAGGCGGTACCTGCTTGAGAATATTCTGCTCTCGCATGAGTTTCTGTCGCTCCCTGTTGGGTTTGTTGACCATGATCTCAAGAACGTCCTGTCCGTTGTTGGGAATGTCCACCACAAAGAACACCAGGTCCTCCAGAAGCTTGGTGACTGCCCTGATTGTAAATGCAGAAAAAAGGCAAAGCAAGGACTAGTGGCGACCATGCGTCATGAGAGAAGCTCCTCGTGTGGATCTCCCGTGCAGTGCCTACCTCCTCTCATTCTGCGTGATGGTGCCTTTCTCCAGCTTTCCAGCGATGGAGGCCAGAACTTTACTGGCGTCATTAGCAAAGTCAAGGTCCCTGACTTCCGCCGGGGAGACGGGCACAATGGCAAAAGCCTCTTTGTCCTCTTTCAGGGCAGATGTGCCAATCTTTGATCATAAAAAAATATATATATATATATATATTGATAAAGCAATATGAGATATTAGGAGTATTCTGGATTTTTTGGGGCCGACCCGTTTCAATCCTCAGGATAAATACAAATGAAATGAAAGCTCGGCGTAGAAACTGACAACATCCGTCCTCTTTCTCATGAACTCAGAAAGAATTTCAACGCGGTACCGCAGGGTGATAAAAGCCGTCGCAGTTTCTTGGTGACACATTAACAAGCATTAGTGGAATTAAAGCGACACTCACACGAAGCATGACCGGCTTTTCCTCTTCTTTGTCAATGGGTTGATTGGTGCTGTGAACCCACGTGTTCGTGCACAGGTGTCTGAGGCGCACGTACGAGTTCCTGCAAAAAAAAAACACATTAAGATATTTGTGTTTTTTTATGATTCCATTGTAGTTTCAGAGCATAAAAAACTGCTAGCAGATACTGACAAAGAAGTAATTACTTGTGAAAAAAAATATTATAGCAGGTTGGGTGCCCTTGCGGTAAAACTGCAGTTTTTCACCTTTGCCACTCATACTGGGGCGAATGGGTAACTGGTGTAAATCAATTGAACCAGATGTAGACAAGGGCTGATGAGAGGATGGGAAACGCTCATCTCTCCACCAGGCCTGACTAAACGTCCCCATATTAACACTGTGGCCTTCCCACCTGGGTACCAGAGAGTCTCCCCCTCTTAGTGTGGTGGGATCCAGCTCAAATATGGAAGAGATGTCGTTTCCATCAGGCACAGAGACGAGGGTGTACATGACTTTGTCTGGGATATTTCTCAAACGTGCACGCAAGGCCTCCTGCTCCAACTCCAACTGCAGGAAAAGTTAAAACAGGACACGATTAACATGAAACTATTGACCATTTTTTGCATTAAAAATTCTGCCATATCTGTTCCAAGACCAATAGGAGCCTGGTATTTTGAGTGAAACTGTTGCTAGAGATTTTAGATTCAAGAGTGTGAATGTAAAATGAATCCCATAACCTTATCATTGTTTCCTTGAAGACAAATATGTTTTCAGTTAAAAGATGACTTTCCAAAGAAAACAAAGTTTTCATTCATTCAAATGCATTAAGGAGAAATTCTATTCAAATCATTCTGATCATTCTAATTACTGTCCAAGCATTTTAGGCGAGTAATTGTTCTTATAGTACAGAATCCTTAAATAAAATCTACTGGCTTATTCCTGGAATAGAATAATATTATACAAGAAATGTATAAAATAAAATAAAATAAAGAAATCATCAAGATACAAGCATATGTTTTTTGGGTCTATAGACAGACAAATAATGACAGCAAACATATTACATTTAATTCAAAACACAGAAAGATGTATTCTAAATGAAAGTCTGCCACCTGCTGGTGAATTAACTGTAATACAATCCTTTAACTTTAACAACATTGAAGTTGGTGCGGATCGTACTGAGGAGCGGGACTCCAGGCACTCTTCCTCATACTCTGGATTCACCTGCAGGAGCACAGATTGGTAGTAAATGATGTAGTTAGTAAATAAAAGAAAAGACGTTGCATTGTTCTCATCAATGCAACCGAGTGCCTGCCGTGTGTGTAGTTCCCTGACCTCTGCAGCCAGGTAGTGTCCAGTGGCCAGGTGCTTGAACCTGAACAAGCTGTTCCAGTAGCCGGCTCCACCGCGACAAGGATCGTGCTGCACAACCTGAAACCACAGACGACACACATCAGTCGCTTCGGGCATCAGCACAGGAGATTTATCCAACAGGTCCGGAGGCAAATTAAAAGCTTCTTCAAAAAGGCAAACAGTCCTGCAGGAAGAACCAGCTCTATTCGTCCTCACCTCTATCTCCCATAGGGCCTTGCTGCTGGTGGCAGAGGTAGCCGACTGGCGTCCAGTGGTGCGTAGAAAAACGTACTGTTTTTTTCTGTGATCATCACAAGTGAGGAACTTCTCCTGTTCCGCATGGAACAACCGCACCACATCGCCCTGGAGGGAGGAGGGCTCTGTCAAAGTATTCATCTTAAACTTAAAATGAGCAACATTTTGTTTTATGCTTCAGTTTCCACACAATGTATTTCTTGACAGTAGTTACGCTAATCTTTCTTTGATTAATAGAACTCACAAATAATCCATAATTTTATATATTATGTATATTTAAAGCATTCTGACTTTTTTAACATGGTCCCACTATTTCATACGTTTAGACCGCTGCTCTCGCTGGACATCACGAATATCTTTAAGTATATTTAGTGTTAAATCCGCTTATGTTTAGCCATTTAGCTAACAGTGATGGACAAACCAGAACCTTATATTCTGTGGTAGAGCATTCCAATGGGAACCTTTCCGTTCTATTCTAGAACGTTGCATTTTGAAACGAGAACCACCCGTTCTGTTATGCAACACTTCACTGAAGCGTTCGTGCTTTTCTGATAGCAGCTGGGACACAAACCCCTTTAAGGATGATCTCTTGGTTGTCGCCCCATTTCATGAACAAGACGATCTTCCAGCTGGTGTTGCAGTTGACCGAGTTCACCTGAAGAACAAAGAATCAGCATGATGGAGCTGTAAAGCACCGGCAGGAGCAGCAACGGAGGAAAGGGGTAGTTAGGATCTCATAAAGCAACTTATCTAAACTACTCCATTCATTACCGGTAATTAAGGAATTCATCAGTTTGCCTCATTATCCGAACTTGTCCAAGCCAGTTTGCTTCATTAAAATAACTGTAAGGCACTTCAAGCAGTCTATTGCTACAAGAGCGAAACAATCCAGACGCATTTTTAGACTTATGAATGTGCAAACTGAAAACTTCAGGATTGCCAGGATGATAATCCTGAGTTGTTTCACATCAAAGAGCTAAAAACAGGAAAAACACACAATTAGATTACACAAAAGCATCAGAGGAGTGAAGATGAGATCAGTGACTCCTTCAAACCTCATTGCATCCTGGATTATCCACGAGCTGGTGCGTGCTGGCGTGGAGCGGCTGACCCGCGTTCACTGGATTCAGCACCACTTTGTCTCCGATCACTACCTGCAGATCACGCACAGAACGGACTAAATAAAATACTCAAACGGCGAAATGAAGTCACTCAAAAGCACAATCCAAAAAGAGACTGGGATGTACTCGACATTGCACACACGCATATTCAGCATCGACTGATGTGGAAGGCCTCCAATTGACTTCTTCTGTCTGAGGCTCCCGCTCGGCCTGGTGCCACACATTCCTCAAAGCCCTTATTTTGTCACCAGCCACTACTTCCTGCCGCGGGGAGTGACGAGCCAGGTGACCAGGTTGGCACAGACGCGGTCACGTGGATGCCCCACATTGAGGATTAGAATGACGCACCTCTGACCCTCCTGCCGTTTGGCCTCATGCTACTTATTTTCTGCTGCACGCGCGTGTTTGAACATGCAAACAGGGTAACATGCTGACGTGAGTGGCGTTATTTGCTTTCCTGCAGTGCACCGCATGCCCCGAGGAGAACACGCACAGTGACTCACGCTGTCGCCGATGGAGCGCAGCTTGTAGAAGGGTTGGATGTAGAACCAGGACCCCTCATTTCCGGCGGTGTCCAGCATCACCCTCATGGCATTCTTTTCCAGCAGAGCCGGCAAGCGTTTGTTCACCGTCAGGTATTTGTTGCTCTTCAGGTGAAGGAGCTGCGTAGAAACGGGATAAAGAAAAAGAGCCGCCGCTTAGCCATAAAATGAGTACGGTTCTAGAATCTAGATCATTTGTGGCTTATTCTAAGATTTTGCCTCTGCGTCATGAAATTAATTGCTGAGTCTGCCCCGCCGGTATTCTGCTTTGGATAGATAGACGCTTATTCATATCATATAAACATGAGGAGTCTCCATGGCCGCAGGAAGTTTCAGTCCGACTCATTTCTGTTCGCTCTGTGCCAAACCTTATAGCTACAACTTTGAAACACTAGAATATGCTATTTATGCAATTACTTTTTGTCTGAGGGTAGATTTAAGCGCACGTTCAGCACGCACTCAAGTTGAGGCTCATTTCAATAGATGTTGATTAAAGCGGCTCCACTGAATTAAACTGAGACCTCATGGAAAGTCGAGTCCGACTCAATACCGAGCAGATGGCAGCGAGCTTGGAGTTACCATCCAAGCCATCCGACTCTACTTGAGTTTCTCATGTCTCACACACATCCAAGAAAAAAAAAGTTCAGTAAAATAGATATACAGAATAGAAATAGACACATAGTTAACGACAGGGGGCAACGAACAGAGAACCTTTATGCGCGTACAGGAGAAAACAAAACAACATTTACTCAAGTGATTCTGTGAATTGTGAAAAAAGAAGATGTTAACTTTTCGTTATCCCGGAGACTGTATATTCTAGATTTTCAGATTTTCATGAGCTGTCAGCCATAATTATCTCAATGAAAAAAGAGAGAGAAAGTGTCATTGTTTGATTAGAATTCAAGATGGGGAAAAAAAACTTTAAATATAAAATACTCCATCAGCAAGAAGCGCGTGTTCTGGTGTAATTCACTCAAACAGTTTGGACTAATGCAATTACAGAAAGGCGTTGTTCTGGTGTCTGGTTGCTGTGCTGTAGACAGCTCTGCGGCGCTGCAGCAACAAACCTGAATGACATTCCCGTACTGAATCACGGTTCCAAGCAGCTTTTTGTTCTCAGAGTCATTCTGCTTCTTTTCCAAGTCAGCTGCGTGCTGCGAGAAAAGAATGGCACAGAAAGATAAGACATTAAACCGCTTGCTTTGCTCAGCTTCACCCACTTCTCTGCTAAGAGGTAATCGGATATGTTAGCCGACAAACGTTTCAGCCAACATAAATGCTTCAAGAGAGAGGCTTTCATTTTAAAACTCTGGCTCAAGTCTCCATGGAAATGCAGGAGAGATTGCAATCTCCCAGTACACAGACAGCAAATTGCTTTAAATGGTATTGTAACGCAGGAAAGAGAGCGTGGAGGGCAGAAAGTTAGGAGCGAATCTCCTCTGAAAATATGCACACGCCTGAATGAAACTTTCCTTTCATATTTATTGACTTGAATCTCACCCATCTCTACCGCGAGCCTCATGCAACCCTACGTTCCCCGAAGCCTCTGAGGCCGAGGACAGCTCTACATGACGTCTGCAGGTCTGCAGTGACAGCAGGGAGGCGAGCTTGTCGTCAGCTTGCTTACATGGAGCTTGTTGAGGAGCACCGCGTCCGTGTTCCCTCCAGGCTTCGCTGCTTTCCAGAATTGCTTCTGGGCCGAGTAGCGGTTCATGGGACACAGTCTGAACAGACAGTCTGAGCAGAAAGACGCAGACGGAATTAAATGCAGACAGAGAAACCGAGTGCCGACCGACCACAGAGTTTATAGCCAGCAGGGGAACATGGGCTCACATGAAAAGAGGAGAAAACAAGAACAATACCGACAGACAGACAGACAACGAGCAGATACAGCCTAAAAGACATTCATAAAAGAGAGAACTGGCTTCTCATTAGTGAGAAAAGAAACGAGCCAAACTCCATGGAGATCAAAGGGCTTCACTCCAGGGAGGGATGGGATGCGTGGTGTGTTTGTACACATGATTAAACAAGTTACACAATGTGCTTCAATCTGAGACAAGTGACACCACACACTACCGCACGCCTGTGTACATTCTGCAGCAGCACCACTGCCTCACTATGTCTGCTGTCTGTGACAGCCGTCATCAGATCGAGTCTGGCGGTCATTTTCACCGGTCCTGGAGGACCCAGCTGGACGTCCCTTCACTTGCATGCGAGTACAGTTTTTAGTGAACCAGTTCCTCCGGGTTACCAAGCGGCATGGAGACTGTAACCGAACGGACCGTTTAACTCGCGAGTTAAAACTTTTGGCCATCAGGAACTAGTTGGTCCGAGCCCCGCCTTTCCTCTCACATCATCGCTCATCAGCTCGAAGCTCTCCATTCTGAGACGGCAAAAAGAGGGGCAGAAAGAACAATCTGCACATCCTTTCCCCCATTCTCTCTCTCTCCTGTTTCAGCAGCAGCAACATGACCAAATAAGGCCAGCCAAGAGAAGGGGAGAGGGATGACAGGGAGAGAGGCGAGGGTGGGGACTCCCCACACCCGCCATACGCCTCCCCCCCGGTTGATTTTCTACCATCCCTCCTTCTCCTGTCTAAATTCCTCTAACCATTTCACACACAACTCTATCCCTCAGAGTTAATGCTCTCTATGTCACAAATCTTCCTCCTCCTCAGAGCCCTCATCAGATATGGTTTACTTTAGTTTGTCCTAAAATTACACTTAAAAACAACAAAGAAAGGAAGTGAAAGAGAAACAAGGAAGGCAGGAAGAGAGTGAGAATGTGACACAGAGAGAGCACAGAGAGGAAAAGGAGATCCTTGGTGCTGCATATGAAATAAACGCCCACTCACTGGCACCCCGGGGGCCACACAGAGACAGACAACCATTCACACTTAGGGTACCACTTAGGTGTTTTTGGAGGTGGGAGGAAACGTACAAAACTCCAATCAGGCTGTAAATGAAAGATATACACATAGTTGTCAGCAGCTGCAACTTCCTGCATGAAGTAGGCGGGGCTTAGGTTGTTCAGATGCAGCTCGGACTAAAGCTGCTGCTCCTTTATGTCGAAAGCAGCCAGGCGGGCCGCTTCTGGAATCCATTTAGGATGCCTCATGGGCCCCTCCCTTTCGATGCATTCCAGGCATATCCAACTTGGAGGAAGACTCTGGACTGACCCAGAACTCGCTGTAGGGATTACGCATGGCTGGAACTGCTTTGTGCCATATGTATGCAATCCCTACAGCGACAAGCCACCCAACTAGTCTGCAGCCCGTCTTCACGCTGCAGAAGCCACTGGAGTTCACAACAAATATTGAGGGAAAGGAGGTTAATGAGGTTTAAATCTTTCATGCCAAACATGACAGTAGGGAAACTAAAGATGCAAATGAGATGACAAGAGCAGTAAAAGAATGACAACCCCAGATTTGTAAACTTGTAAAAGACACTATTATGATCTCAGCAATAAAAATATCAAGCTGATGGAAAAACAAACATAAAACACAAAATGATCTTATTTCTGCAGAAACAGGTAACGTTTTCATCATTTCTTAGCCTTTGCCAGCCTAGATTCTTTAGAAATACCTCATTCACCTCATGCACAAAGACAGACATCTCATCACCCCCTGAGAAACGCTGTCCCAGCTGTTTGTCAGTGCACTCCGTTCGACTCCGTCAACCATCTGAATGTGTGCAGGTAAATCGTTTGGTTGATGGTGTACTTTACATCAGGAGGAAATGATAAAACATGATGGTACCACTAAGGAGGATTATCTCTTGTCAGTTGTGTCTCTCAAAAAAGCTTGAATACCGTTTACTCTGCCAGAAAAAAACCCAAATGAGTCAATGAAGAAGAAATAAACATGCGAGTCCACACGCCATAGCGTGCTTGTGGACGTTAGAGCAAAGAAAAACCTGTTTCTTTGTATGGTTTTAATCATGTTTGCAGTACGTGAGGGCCATTGTTGCAAACTTCAAAGTCATCTGGTTTCAGGATTGTTAATGTTAATCCTGGCCCATTATATAAATGGCTGCTTCTTACCATTATTGGTATTCAATTATTAAAATATATTATATTGTATACCGGTATATTAAATATAGCTTATTAAATATTTAGTAATCTATCCTATATATAAATGTTCCTTCATTGTTTTGTTTGTTTTTCATTGTTTTTTCCCATTATTAGTATTCCAAAAGATATGCAATTTTAGTTGTATTATGGGGGTGGGATTTGATATGTTTTCTTCTTCCCACTCCTTTTCAAGCACTATATAATGTATTATTTGCTATTTTTGTGTACATGACCTTTGGTGTTTGTTTTGGACATATTTATTGGGTTTTTGTTTCTTTGGTCAAAATATGGTTTCTTGTACACGAAAAGGTATAATTTATTTTAATTTTTTTTCTGCTTGAAACAAACAAATAAACTAAACTAAACTAAGGATTGACTCAGAAAACTCGCCTGACTTTTCACAAAACTTACTGTTTTACTTAAAAAACACAGACAACGAGACGAAGAGATGAAAAAACAAATAAGCCACAAACAGATAATTGCAGAATTTGTTTAAGAGAAGAATATTCAAAGAAGATTATTTTGTCAAAACTGATGAAGGTCCTTCAGACACAAACTTCACACAACAAATTTCCACATGCTGAATGGCTAGAAACTGATTTTTCTGCGTAAAATCAATAAATAACTGTAAGGCTGGCTTTTCTGTTCGTTCTCCTGCCAGTCCTCAGTCGCCATCATCATCTTTTTCTCCTTTCTGCTAGGCACTCAAAGTAACACAAGGGCCTCTTCTGGTCATGACCAGCTGATGCGGTGAAGGAGTCAAGAAACCCCACTTTACCTGCCCTCGTAGTTTGTGTGCAAGTTGCAAAGCCACAGACACGACAGCAAAAAAGAAAAAGATCTTTGAATGTCCAGCTTTAGCCACCACTTCATTTAGCCCATGTGTGTTTTTAATCCCACAGAGATTCTGGATAAAAGGCAGGCCAAAGATTCGAACACGCATCCGAAATATTGTGCAACACGCCCCCACCCAGTGTCCTGCAGGGTTCAAATGTAGAACAGGCCTTTTTCATTATGTGCTTTGAGCTCCTCATGATGACTTTCAGAAGTTAATTGAGGGGAAAGCTAAGTGTGGGAGGGGTTTAGATTATTTTAGTCAAAGTGATTAGTGGAAGCCTTCCTGTTAGTGAGCCAACAGGCAGCTCCGTCACAACAACCATGTTTACTACCGAAAACGGTTGTACAAAAGATTAGACTTTAACTCTCTTGTCCCGTTGCTCATAAACGCACATTTCAACAGAGTCCCACTCAGTTACGGCGGGATGCTACACACAGCGCCGAAACAACAAGGGTTCCTATTCCTCCTGGAGTCGACGATTATCTCTAGGAGCAGACAGCCTTGTCCTGGGACACCAAAGACCAGAGATGAGCCATCTCACGCTTCACATTCAAGTTTTCTACTTGCTAAATACAGCATACTCTGTTGAACTGGCAGAAAGCCTCCAGCCGCTCGGTGGAGAGTGCAAAAAAAAAAAAGAGACTGCTCATAAAAGCTGCCCTGGTTGATCAATCAGATTTTACCTGCCAATGTTCAAAATGTTACATCCAGTAGTGACCCCCCCCCCCCCCCCCCCCCATAAAAAGGAGTTTAAAAAAAATGTTTTACAAGAGACACAACTCAAGCCTTAAATACATCCATGTTTTCACCAACATCAGAACTCGCCTCTCCCCGGAGATGCAAACACACAAGCTGAGAACCAAAGGTCATGAATTCAACTTCCTGTACAGAAGCTAATATTAGCAGCAGAAAAAAACCCATCAAGCCTTTTGGTTGAAAAACAGCATTTCTAGCGAGTCGTTTTCCGACATCAGAGCCGATTCAGTCCAGCTGCCTCTACCTCCACGGATGAGGCGTGCGTCAGCCCTCACAGCTATGCTAACACATGCACGGATTCAAACACGCTCACACACAGCCCTGTGGGCAGAGACACTGTGGCTGTTACCAACGAAACACAGCATAACACATTCAGCGGCGTCCCTCGAGCAAAGCCCGAAGTATAAACCAACAGCGTTCAGCTGGATGATGTCAGGCCGGAGGAGGAAGAGGGGCCGGAGGAGGAAGAGGGGCCTCCACTCAGGGCCACCTACCTCGGAACTTCTTCGGAGGATTGCTGAGGTCTCCGGCATCGGGCTGCACGACGCAGCGGTCGTCCACCAAGCTGTGGACGGAGACACATAACACTTAATTAGATATCTTTGCATTTTGTTTTGCACTTTTTGGCTTTTTGCTTGAAGTTAAATCATTTTAGAATCTTTGATGGGGTTTCTTAAACTTCCATGATTGTAAACTAAACAGATTTGATTAGTAGTTTGGTTGGAAATATATAAGTATTTCGCTGTTTTTGTGTCATCTATAGAACTAATGTTTAAAGGCAAGGAAACTCCACTAAAAAGATTTATGGTTAAAAAAATAACGAGTATTATAACTTCAAAGATTAATTAACAATACCGCAAAAATAATTTATAAACACAAAAAACAAAATGCAAATTACTAAGTGTTATTTGCATTTGAAAAGCTGGATGTAGGGAACATTTAATACTTTATATCTGCACTTGATGCAAAATTGGTATCGAGTGATTTTGAAATCAACAACACAGAAAGCATCAAAAGAATGCCAGATGTGTGAGACTCTGCCGGTCTGTTCGTAACACAAAAAAATGAAACACACAAAGTGTGGACGCAGGCCAAGTCGCACGTCCATGTCGGTGCCTTTCCTGGAGAACGTCTGCAGTCTGATTACCCCGTTGCTCGGTTCACCTCAAGGAAGGAGGGGGCAGACTTTGATAAAAATTGAGAATGTTACAAACTAATTATACCGGGACCCATGCAGGGGGTAATCTCCATTGGGGCGATGGTGCAGGTGGTCGAGAGGGTCGTCCTATGATCGAGAGGTTGGTGGTTCGATTCCCGGCTCATGCACATGTGTAAACTGTCGTGTCCTCAGGCAAGACACTTCACCCACGTTGCCTGGGCGCATGCGCAGACCACGGTTAGAAAGTGAAACTGCCGTAAACCAAATTGCCCTCCGAGGGACAAATTAATAAAAAGTACTTAGTTAGTCGTTGACGCACTTTAAAGATTTATTACCCTCGCCGAAGCGGAAGCGAGGGTATTGCAATTGGGCGCGTTTGTCTGTCTGTTTGTCTGTCCGAGCGCATAACTCAAAAACTAGTAACCCAATCGACTTGAAATTTTTACACAAGCAAGGTTCTGTCCGTGGCTCGGTCCCCCCCGAGAATGGCCTTGATCCGGATCCGGATCCAGATTCTAGAATTATTTTTACATCAGGAATTGTGCCTGTGCTGTAAACTGTCACTTTAAGAGGGAGGGACACGAATGGCATGATGGGAAAAAGAGTCCAGAAGGAGTCTTGTAGTACGTTCCGGAGCAGCAAGCTAGAGCAGGTTTGGCCCCTCTGATCCGGAAGCCCTGTTTACTGTCTCACAAGATCCAATAGTCTTTTGGAGGCGGGGTCTGCAGTCTCTGATTGTCCTTCTAGTTTTTAACATGCTTTATCTCCAGTTAGAAAATGGGAAGTGGGAATAACTGCTCTGGTGAGGATGAGCTCTCCCTGCAGGGGGTATAGATGATCTGCTGAATCGTATGGATCCCAGCCCAAACTGTCATGACAGATTTGTAAAATATGTGCCCTTGTATAAGCGCGCGTGTGTGTGTGTGTGTGTGTGTGTGTGTGTGTGTGTGTGGGAGGCAGTGGAACTCGAGAAATGCCACAAAGTCTTCAGGGTGACTCAGTCTTTGTTGTAGTTTTGCCATTTTGCGGGGGGGGGGGTTGTGGACACTGGTCACACTATGACAGCATTATCGATGCACATGAGAGCTTCATGTGATTATGTTGTGGTCTCCACCGTCCAATCACGGATGCACACTTTCTCTCGCTGTGGCTCGTGGGCGGAGCACCGCCTCCTCATACGCTGGCCTCCAAGCCCACTCCTGAGACATTCTGAACACGCGCACACACACACACACACACACACACACACACACACACACACTTCTTCCAGCACCGTGATGGTGCGATCAGTAATGCTCAAAGCACCGCTTCAAAGAACGACTTTGTTCCGCAGGAAAACAAAAAAAGGAAAATTGCACCCGATCGTTTCCCCCTTCATGTTAATCTGTCGCTAATAGATGGGAAGTGATGCAAGCAAACACACAACTGATACACACAAACACAGAATCAGAAGCAAACGGCTCCAGAAGTCCAGACTCTTTAAAATAAATAAAGCTGAAGCGTTGTCTCTGCTGGTGCGACTCCCTTCTCTGTGAATCGTGGCCAGCTTGCAGCAGCACACAAACAATGATGATGATGACGATGATGATGATGACGACGTACCCCAGGGTGCTGATGAAGCCATTGGTGGATCCCTCGGCGTAGAGGGAGCAGATATCCCCAATGTGCAGGAAGCTGGACATCTTATCCGACATGCTCGTCACGCGGTGAAGAGCTGCAGCGGAGGAGAGATAAACGCACTAATTATGATCTGGGGCAGACATGGGCAAACTAAGGCCCGGGGGCCATATACGGCCCGTTAGGCTTTATAATACGGCCCGCCAAATTTGTCCAAATAATATCACTAAATAAAATGTTATTATAAACCTCATTCATTTTACCTTTTTCCCTGTAATGCTGCCTGGAAAAGGCCAAATCCTTTCATGTGATGGCTTTGACATGTCATTTATATTAGTTCACACACACACTCCATCCATCTGTTCCTGGCCCGGCCCCTCTGTCAAATTTTAGGACCCATTGTGGCCCGCGAGTAAAAAAGTTTGCCCACCATTGATCTGGGGTGTCACGTTGGCTTCCATTTAGAGACCAACAAACAAACATCAAACAAACAAACAACAAACAAACAACAAACAAACAAACAAACATCAAACAAACAACAAACAACAAACATACAAACATCAAACAAACAACAAACAAACAACAAACAAACATCAAACAAACATCAAACACCCAGCGGGCAGCCTCTGAAAAAGCAGCACTAAAACCTGAACAATTGGATAATAGTATAAACTAAACGGTGCAACAAGATGACCTTTGATTGGACCACAGCGCACGGAGTCGTTGTTGTTTTTTCAGGCGTTTGACTAAATCTGGACGCATTTTTTTAGACGTCTTGTGGAGAAACTAACGCACGAATCAAGGCTCGTGCAGAAGCCGCGGCGGCGCTGCGTCGCTGGACGCGGATCGTTCATGATTGGGAGCTGCGGGTTTCGCACCTGCAGCAGCTCGTCGTCTGCAGGTCCACCGGGAGCTTCCGGCGTCGACTCGATCCAACGGGACGTGAACCGCGGCTCCGCTCGACCGGCCGTTCGCTGCTCCTGTTCAGCCGGCAATTAAAGCCCAATAAAGGAACGCGCGTTGTTTGTTTGCGTGTTTGTTTCTGTCATCGTGAACGCATCACAGCCGCCGGTCGTGACGTGTGAACTCCTTTTAAGGAGAGGAGCTGTGAAAGTTGTGCGCGTAACTTTACCCCCGTTAGGCGTAAAGGCTCGTGCGCGACGCGTCCTCGGGGTCGGCTAAGACATGACTGTCCCTCCTCTCCGGTCCACCGCGGCTCTGATCCGGTCCCTTTGACAGCTGCGTGGGTTCTGCGGGTCCGGCGGCACGGAGCACCCCGACTCCTCTTCTCCTCTTCTCCTCCGCTCCTCCGCCTCCTCTTCTCCTCCTCCCCCCCTCCTCCTCCTCCTCCTCCTCCTCCTCCTCCTCCTCCTCCTCCTCCTCCTCCTCCTCCTCCTCCTCCTCCTCCTCCTCCTCCTCCAAGGACAACCCTTCATGTCTCACCGCCTTCAGCGGGAAGCCTTGATTTGCGATGGAAAATGTTTTTTCCGCTTTGCTGGTTGGTTTGTTTGAATAATTGCGTCATCATCTACGTCACTGGCTCATGTTGAATTTAAACAACAAGATGTTTACAGCCCAAAAGAATGTCCCGGTTCTAAACAAAAACAAGCGTGGAGGGAAAGGGTTAACCGACCAGCTGACCGCCCACGTGACTTTGCGGAAGTGAGCGCGTCGACAACATGACGTTCTGAGACGTGTCCTGCAGCAATGCTGCGCGGATGTGCTTCGTTCGTTTTCTTTTGTTGTGTAACTAACGCGATGTGCGTTCGGGATTCGTGCGGGGCTGAGGCGGGACCCGACGGCCCGCAGGGAGCGGCGAGCTGCGGCTGCGGGAGCCCGAAGCGAGCCGCTGCTCTGGAGCCCCCGGAGGGCTGGACGGCCGCAGCGCAGCCGGCCGAGAGGCCCCCGGGGGCCCCGGGACACGAGAGGGAAGCGCTGCGCCAGGTAGGAAGACGGGATCCGGTCCTGAGACCGGATCCAGTTCAGAGGCTGCTGACTGTTATCGATCACATGAGCCTGATTTAGAATAACCTTTTATAGGTGTAACTCAAAAAGCAATCTGAAAGCGCAATAAATAAATAACCCGGTCGTGTATTTAAAAGTTCCTGGATCCAGATGTTGATCCGGATCATCGTCAAAAGGTTCTAAATTGTTCTTGGTATCTTAACACACCAACCATGAAAAGTAAAACTGAATCGGATTATTTTTTTTACTCATTTTTGAATCCATAAATGGAGTTTTCAATGTTAAAATTCAAAAAAATACATTCCTGACCTCATTCTGGATCAGAACCAGAAGACATCGTGCGTGATAGTTCACATCCTGCTAACAGAACCTCATTGTCCATGCAGATGGTGCTGATCTCTGGAGGAGAGTTCCTCATGGGAACAGATAGCCCAGGTATCCCAGCAGACGGCGAGGGCCCCCAGAGGCTGGTGCAAGTGGACTCATTCTACATGGACATCAAGGAAGTCACCAACCAGCAGTTCCAGAGCTTCGCTAACGTCTCAGGGTACATTACCGAGGTGTGGCTCCGTGCCGGAGGTTATCTGAACGTCGTGTTCGTTGCGTATCTTCTTTGCTCACAGGTTGTTGTTGTTGTTGTTTTCTCCCCTCCTGGTCTTAGGCGGAGAAATTTGGGGATTCGTTTGTATTTGAAGAACTATTGAGCCAGAGTGTCAAAGCCCAAATCACCCAAGCAGTAAGTCAGACATTTCAGAAGTTGCTCTACCTTTGCAGCTCGTTGTTTGGTGCCACACCTGTGTGAGGCATGGTCGGTGCCACGATCAGTCTCTGCCTTTTGGAGTCCTCTAGAAAGATTTCAGACGCATGGAGACCACGGAGACGGCATGGGAATTTAAAAAATGCATTTTTTTATAGTGTTGTCCTTTTGCCTTATGATAAAGTAGACATTAAAATAAAACGTCTTCAGGGTACGTGTGCACCAAGCCTTTTTCCAGAAATCTTCAAAGTACCAGTCGCACATATTTTTCGCTTCCACTGTTCACAGATTGCTTCTTAGAGCTCTGATCGCAGCAGGCCTCTCACAGACGAAAGCCAGACAGCCGGGAATTTACTGTTTCATCTCAGCTGTCATGTGCAGCCCAATCACGGCCGAGAAGGCGGCGTGCAGTCACCGTGGAAACGGCAATACTGGAAACATCCTTAACGTCTTTACATTGTTTTCACTGTAGGGGAACCAGAAGTGTGCATGTGATGACGATTGTAAAAGCACAGTATCAATTAGTGACCCCCCCCCCCCCTCCCACTGTCACTGTTTATGTCAGGTTGCTGCTGCCCCCTGGTGGCTGCCAGTCAAAGGAGCAAATTGGAGGCAGCCGTACGGTCCAGACTCCGACATCACAGAGAGGTATAAAAACTCTTCTTACTCCAAAATATGGCTTACTATTAAAGGGAAGTATATAAAGGATTTAGCACATCTTAAACTCGTGCTTTCCCTGTTAACCCAGAAGCTTTTATTTTGCATCTGAAATGAATCATCTACACAAGATTGTCTTGAAGTAATGTCCTCTCCACACTGGCCATGAAAGGGATTCCACGTCCGCTGGAGGAGAAGGGGCTCTAGATTCTAAAGTCACAGTCTGTAAAATCACATTCTCTGTGCAGAAGGCAAACAGAGCTGCAACCTCATGTTGTCGTTAACTTAGCTTAGAGAAGGGGCCAAACAAAAACCCCGGACTGTCTTCCAAACGATCAAAACCTAATTTTCTGGTTACGTCCTACAGCGAAAGCAACACGATCGGCCGAGTGCAGGCTCGGTAGTTAATTAAAGCCTTGTTGGGGGGTCTTTCGCAGGCTGGACCATCCAGTTGTTCATGTGTCCTGGGCAGATGCTGTCGCTTACTGCTCCTATTTCCATAAGAGACTTCCCACAGAGGCTGAGTGGGAGTATGCCTGCAGAGGCGGCCTTAAAGACAGGTCTGGTATTTCCTCTTTATGCGTCAGAGACCCTCATCTGGCGTATGCCGTGTTTGTTTCCTGACATACTTGCCCCTGCTTTTAGGCTTTACCCCTGGGGAAACAAGCTGAACCCTAACGGGCAACACTATGCCAACCTTTGGCAAGGGGATTTCCCCAAACATAACTCTGCAGAAGATGGCTACGTCACAACCTCGCCGGTAAGGCTCGGAGGGAAAGCTGGAGAGCTTATGCTGATACCAATGAGAGAAAGGCTTATTAAGCCAGTAAACACACACTGGTGCATCCAGCCAACGCGCTGCCACGCCCTCCACGCTGTCCAGCAGGGCATCCTAGTGGTCCTAATCCTACTCGCTCCTTACAGGCCAAGGCCTTTCCTGCCAACGGTTTCGGTCTGTTTGACATGGCGGGGAACGTGTGGGAGTGGACCTCAGATTGGTGGACTGTGCATCACACCACAGACGAGCAACAGAACCCAGTAAAATATTTATATTAGTCAGCGTTGAAGTTCCACAGGTTTGTTCCTTGCTTTGTCACCTGATCATTTTGTCTCGTTCAGATTGGCCCTCCATCAGGAACAGACAAGGTGAAGAAGGGCGGGTCATACATGTGCCACAAGGTAAAGGAGGCGATCGCCTCACTTCTGTGCTAATCAATGCTTTATTGATCCCTGCTGATCGTTGAGCATTCGAGTTAAATCTGACGCTTGACATTCTGTAGGCAGTGAGCAACAGCGAAAAGAAAACGTATTGCTAGCGGCGCAAATCTGTTTTATGGCAACTATTGAATCCAGACAATAGCTCTGACATCAGCATTCTACAATGAGCAGGGGGGGGGCAACTTATTACTCTTCAAGTGATTATTAGAAAGGGAAAATGCAGCCTTGAGTGAAGTTAAAGCTCTGCTGTGGCGAGTCTCTCACATTCTTGTTCGCTGGATGTTTTTGTTCTGGATTTAACAAACTTAAAGACGACAAGCGAACTTGTGCCAACCCATATGGTGCATTCACGCTTTCTGCAATGCCACTGGTGACCTTCTATTTTGCTTGACACCCACATTGGTTGCCATGGAAATGTAACTAATTGCATGCAAAAAAAAAAAGGTTTTGTTTTCATGTGAATAAACCATGTGAGGCGGGGCAGGACATCAATCAGGCGTGCACAAATCGACCGGGTGCAGGATGGGTGAACGCGTGGCCCAGCCGGGGTGTGGTCGCTCTGCAGGAGAGCGGAAAGGAGTTTCTAATGCTGAATATATTTCTCCAGTCCTATTGTTACAGATACAGATGTGCAGCCCGGAGCCAGAACACTCCAGACAGCTCTGCCTCTAATCTTGGTTTCCGCTGTGTGTCTCAGGATCAGTGATGCGATCTGCTTATCTTGAACACTCTTCTTCCAGATGCTTGTTAATCTCCGTGCAACTGATGAGCAATTTGAACAAGAGATATTGGAGATGTCTTGTTTTCCAGATTTATACATTTTTAAACTTCCACATTAATAATAATAATAAATAAATAAATAAATAAACAGCTGTAGAGGGTCAGGGTTCATTTTTCAAGTCATCGTGTCTGTTTGTTTGCCCTGAAATGGCTATTTTTAGTGTACTCATTTTAAATGTCACAGAAATCTTTGTAAACAGATATTTTTTGTGGAGCTGAGATCCAGATGAAGAGTTCAAATGCTTGCTTTAAAAATATTGTAAAATGGTTGTTGGGATAGGCTCCAGCTGGGCCCGGTAACGGAAGAGGCGGTCCGGAGGATGAATGAATGCATTTGAGAACACTGACAAATCTGACATTTGGGAATACAAAATATTGCTGTTGTTTTTTCTCTCTTATTTTTCTAAGCAGCTGTAATAAAATAAAATGCACAAGTGGCTTTTATCTCTCTTCATGTGATTCAAAGGGATAAACTGAAGTCTTTAGTTGATGCTAAACATTAGCGACTAACTACCTTTGCTATTAGTAAGTTTAATTAGTGACCTCAATGAGCAAAAAGAAACATGTTTTAGTTGCAGTGTGCACTAGGGGGCAGCACATGTCAAAGTATTTGTGTGTCTCTTTCCTGTGTGTATGTATGTGCTTGCATATTAAGCTGACACAGCTCTGTATGATTGGTTCTGGGTGTTGTGATGGAGTAACGCTGACTCGGTACATTTTGGACGGAGATGGACTTAAGACATGCAATTTAAAATCCATATGAAACCACGTGTTCCCAGGAAGTGAGCGTGCCTGTCGAGATGCCACGATAGCTCTAGGATTACAATAGGGTAAAGAAAATGTCTGCAAAAGAACCCAAAAACTTTATTTCACCTACATCAGCATACATATTTCATGTGGAAATAAGCTAAACAAATAACAAAATAAAGGATTGAACACACAAAGGATCAATATGTTTCCAGTCCAACTTGGTAAAAAATAAATCTAGTGTTTTAACAAGCATTTGTATTCCTAGTGTTAATTTCATATCAAGTGGCAAACAAATTCTATGTCATACAAATTAAATAATAAAGTTCAAAGGTATAGTTGATACAACGTTACTGCACAATTGCTAATATTCAGTAGACGGTTGAATAATTCTACACTCGGCTGTCAGTTTAAACCTGGAGTTTATACTCCGTTTTCTAACGGTGCACAACAGTTGACCTGTTTTACAAAAGAGAGGAGAAACACTGATTTCGAATGCAAGAAGATCGTCGGCCGCTGCTGCTGCTTTTACCAACCCAAAGGATAATGAGCCAAAAATATGCCACAATGAGGAGAGCAGAGTAACTAAGACGACAAGAAGGCAAAACGCAGCTGCTATCCTGGAGAGTTCAAATCAATTACAAGAGAGAAGAAAACGAAGGCGATGCGCGATACTAATAGAAATCCTGCCTCTGGTTAGCGACGCTCAGAATACAAAACACATTTGAATTCTGCGCTAAAATGGCAAAACATCCTGCTTTTGTTCTGCCGGAGCGGTGCTCACCACACGTAATAACTACGCGTGGTGTCGACGGGAGAGGGTTTTCCCTCTGTGCTGCCATCTTTGTCCTTCTCGCCCTCCGCCTCCCACAAGTTGATGAGCGGAGGGTACAGCTCGTTCAGGGGGATGGAGGAAGTCTTCAGCATATAGTTCTTCAGCGAGTGATGGTAGTTCTTTCTCTTCCATCTGCGAGCCAAGCAGACACCCACAGTGGCGAGACTGAGGAAGGCCAACATGGTCGCCATGACAGCCAGCACAGCCACACTCGGATGCTGGTCGGACAGGTCCAGGGCAAAGGTGGCGCCACGCGTTGTCACGTTAACACAAGACTTATGCGTCTGCAGGTGGACGTTGGAGACCGTGAGGCATATCTCGTATTCGGTGGCCGGTTGAAGGTGCGTGAGGTTGTACTCGTGGACGTCTACAGGGACGCGAGCCGTGTAGGTGATGTGCGGATTATCGATCTTCATGGTGGCCGAGGCCCACTTCAGGTTGGAAGACATGACGTTCGAATTGATCTTCCAGGAGACGAGGATCGAGCGTGACTCCGTCTGCTTGACAGAGATTTTCATCACCTGGGTGCTGTCGAGGAGGGTTCCATTTACGCGGACGGTGGCAACCCACGTGTCGGCGCCTTCGGTGTTCTGGGCCACACAAGTGTAATGGCCAGAATCCCTCACCTGAACACGAGACAGGCGCAGGGTTCCTTCTCTGCTCAGGTGGTACCGCTCAGACACCGTGTCGAGGGTGATTTTGGTCCCTAGAGGAGTCACCCAGTAGATCTCAGGCTCCGGCTCGGCCATGGCCCTGCAGTCAAGACTGACACTCGTGTCCAGCTCCAGGTCCAAGTGATTGGGAAAGGTGTTGTGGCATATGAGGGGGAGGCATTGCTCTGGAGCCTCCAGCAGCCCCAGCCCTCGAACACGCTGGCCTTTGAGTTCTGATGGTGACATGCACAGCATGGCCAGGGGCTCCATGAAGCGCACCGTGGTCCTGTTGGAACTCATCCACTGAATGACACAGTCGCAGCGCAGTGGGTTGCTGTGCAGACTGATCTCCCGCAGATTAGGCAGCACGTCCACAGTGTGCTGGTGAAGGGCAGTGAGGGCATTGTTGTTGAGCATCAAGCTCTCCAAGGAAGGCATGTCCCGAAAAGCCAACCTGTGGACGTAAGACAATTTCGGATTGTTGGTGACTTCCAGCTTCGTCAATTCTGGTAGGTTGTCCAGAGCATAGCGGTCAATCGACACCAACTCCATCATGCTGTTGACGCCCAGCTCCTTCAGGTGTAACATGTTCCGAAAATCCCCTTCCTGGATTTTGTGAACTGGATTTTTGTTTAAATCCAAAAATTTCAGATTGTGAACTTTTTGAAGGGACAGTTGAGGGATTTTCACCAATTTGTTATCATAGAAAGAAATGCTTTCAAGGTTATCCAAACCGACAAACGCATTTGCTGGAACATCAGTGAGATCCATGCCAGCCAAAACCAGACTTCTTAGTTTTCCAAGAGGCTTAAAGCTCATGTCTAGCAGGCCAAATACTGGGTTCTCGCCAATCATGAGGATCTCGAGGTTAGGTGTTTCTTCAAACCAGCGACTGTCTATGACACGGAGCCTGTTGGAGTTAAGGTGAAGGCGCAGCAAGCTGTGCAATCCTGCAAATGCACGAGGGGAGATGGAGCTTATCTGGTTGTGGTTGATGTAGAGTTCTTGGAGGTTTGACAGCTTTCCAAGGCAGTGGTCTGGCAGCTGGCTGATCTGGTTCTCCTCTAGATGCAGGGTGGTCAGCTGGTTCATGCCTGCGAGGCCAACGGCCTCCACGGTGCTGAAGTTGTTCTGGGATAGGTCCAACTCAGTCAGGTTGAATAGTGCCTCCAGTTCTCCACGGGTGTGAGCGATAGCATTGCTTTGGAGCAGTAACACCTGTGTGTCTGTGGAAAGGTTGGTCGGGATGTGTGCAAGCCTCAAGTCATTGCAGTCCACTGTGCTCGCCTCCCTGTAGGTGGACCGAGGTGTGAACCATGGGCGGATCTCACACACACACAAACGTGGACAATCTTTGCCACGTATGGGTGACAGACAGGTAAGAAGCAAAGCTACTCGCAGCCAGAACAGAAGAGACCAAGGTGAGCTGAGCGTCATGCTGTCTGCTCTCCCTGCTCACACGAGGCTTAAATTAGAGGCAGTGTTCCGGGGAAAGATCGGAGGGAAGATTCCCGAGCATCCTTCTGCTTTGCTCTTAGGTAGACGCTGTAGGCAGCTCCCCGAGAGGAGATCCCAGGCCTCAGAGGATCATCTGGTCACTTTGTCTTCAGAGTGTAGCTTTAAAAAGAAGTAAAAGCAGAAGAGGAGAAATGTTAAATTAAATTAAATGCATGTCCTTCCTCCCTTTTAACAAGCTCCTCCGCAGCCAGACACAATTTGGAAAGAACTCGAACATTCAGAAAAAGTCACTTCTGTATTTTTAAATAAAAGAGTAGCAGTTATTTTTGTGTGGGTATATAAAATAGCCATGATGACGGCGATATCGGCACTGCTTGCATGTTGTGTTGTGTTTGCCTTCTCAAAGATTACGACACGCCTTGATGATCTTCATCCCAGCTTGGCGTCAGTGATCCTCTTGAAGTGTGTGTGGTCGGTACCGCCGGCGGCTCCGGCTGTGAGCCCGTTACACAACGAGCTTAATGAAAAGTGAGCGTGGGCTCTCGACGGTTAATCACTCGCTGCTTATGATCAAAGCCGCCGGGAGGAAGTCATACATGTGTGACGCGGAATTTAAAGCTGGTGACTGATGTTTGGGCAACGTACTCAATTAAGTTTGCTCAGACTAAGATGAGAAGTATAAAATATGGTGGATTTTATCACTTAAAATTCACAAATTATCTAAGTCTAAGGAGTGTAACAAACAGCACAACACTGAAATCAACATATTGATGAAACGCATTAATATTCATCCCTACTCAATCACTTCCGCATCTGGCAAATGAATGAACAAGGCCATACGGCAGGTGACGAGGACCAATAAGGCAACATCACGAGATAATCATCTCAATCCATCAACCAATAATTGATTAGCCGCTGCGAGACAGCCAATTGAGTAAAGGGATATGAACCACTGAAACGGAGGGTGATTTAGGATTCAGGAATCCTTTGTAGGAATGTCAGACACAGACCTAATAAAGCCAAATGACATCAGCAGCTACAAATATGATAGAAGATGTATCCTATAATACATCTACGCATAATGTTGTGTTATCACTTTGATTTAGCAATCACTCGGAAACATGCTGATATTGGTACAGGAGGACTTGGTTCATAATCACTGCAGTAAACAAATATATTGTATATTTACAAGCCACCCAGTACACAAACAAATATTTATTACTGGCCACAGACCAGCTCAACTGAAAAGGTTTGCCGTTGCCACTCTCCCTATGCCAGTGCGAGTCGTAGGATGTTGTGTGTTGGTTTCTCTCAAAAGTTGCTGACAGGTTTTGATGACATTTTGTGTGTGGGTGGATCTTTGGGCCTGAGAAAAAGTTGTCTCTCTCTCAACGTTTTCTACTTCAACCTACTTCTACCAGCAGATCTCACCGTTTGAAACAACAGTGCATGAATTCATTCGGTTGTGTTTGCATGCATGTTTGTCGTTCGCTAGATGGAATCAAACAAAAGCTGAATGTCAGCTTTGAGACGTCAAAGCAAACCAGGATGGATGCCTGCATCCTGATAATCTAATCTGATCTGAAGTGACCAATTACACAAGAGGGATCATTTGAAAATGCATGCATACATATGGGTCTAGATAGAACGCACCTCACAGCACCACAGAATATAAATCCTGTTCACCATTCGTATTCAGCTCTCATATACAGATGGCTGGAAGGAGGCGCAAAAGTCCCTGAACATCTTGGCATAATCCATCTGACTGTCGGAACTGAAGCCTGCAGCAGGAGGGGTTTATTCTCTCTGCACACCCAATCCTCATGAGGTTTTAAATCTACTCACACGTTGAGGAATATACGTCGACAGTAGCTGCTATTTCCAGTGGGCTTTCCATAAACCTTTAAAACGAGGATCACTGTCGCTGAGGTTCAAAGCGAGACAGGAAGATGTGATTGTGGGACATGATTAGCTTTGTCTGCTTCATTAATGCTTTTATGAGACACGACAGCATCTGGACACGCCTGGGAGCAACGAAGATAATCAGAGTAACTGCAGGAACGCAGATGCAGGGGGACCGTATGAAATGTTTGTTCGGGTGTACCCCGCCTCCAGCGACACCCATGACCCGCAAGATGCATAAAGTGTCTGTAGACGAGACAACTGAGATCGTCTCGTCTACAAGAAAATGGATTCATTTATATTCATATTTGAGGTTTGACTAAATAGAACTATTTGTTTTTTACACTTTCCAATAGTGATATTACACTTCCTGTCTCACCGACATCATCCTTTTTTAATAGCAGGTTATTAAGCTTTGCCTTCAACTCCTGTGGCACGTTTCGCTGGGTGCAAAATGTAAGCCGTGTGTCTAAATCAGTTGCTGCACAACAGGCTCAGACATGCCGTCACCTTAGCAACGGCTATGCCAGCGGCGCGTCTGTTTAGCAACCAGACGAGGACACGTGAGAAAACAGCTACTAGTTTCAACACTTCTTTGAAAGAATATGCAGAAAGCGTCACCACCGGTACGGAAAGGTGGCAGAACCACGTGGCAAAAAGCTCACACTCATATCACGTGCACGTGATCAGATTCACCAGAGTTCAATAAACCACTTTCTCATATATCCAAATCTGTGCCGCAGTTTTTCAAGACCAATCCAGAATCTGAGTCCTGCTGCCTGATGTTTCCTCCGTGGCCTGAGAGACATCCTGTTCCTGCTCCATTAGTATGCAGGCGCCTCGCTTCACACCACACAGGGCTTGGGAGCAGCTGCTGATTGCAGCGGTGAAGAACTGAGGAGAAGAAGGATGCCTGTCCACTCAGGGAGAAGAGCGCAAGTAAAGGAGGCGAGGATTGAGAGCTCTGCTTCAATTAGAAGGTCCCGGGAGGAAGCTGCTGAACGGAAAACACAACAGGGCTGAAGAGAAAGTGAGGAAATCAAAAGACTTCGATGAAAGCATGCTGCAGACGTATGCACCGTTTACTCCAGATGCTGTTAAAATGTGCATGCCGTTATATTTAACTGGGTATGGTTGAAGGGTCGTCCAGGAAACTGGAGATGGAAGCAGAAGAAGGGAATTGATTTACTTGAAGTCGGTTAAACACATCCAGAACTTTGAGGAGAACCAAGTCGAGGAGACGAACGAGACTCCTTGTCAAACGGTTCAGAGAGCAGCTCGAACTGATCAAGCAGCAGGATCATTTTTATTGTCCTGTGGAACTGAGATAGATCTTCACATAGTTTATAGTTTCCTTTCCCATTCCTGCCCCATCGCTCCCCATGTTGTCACCGGAGCATCAATCACTCATCGCTGACAAAGCCAAAGTCTCCAATCAGGTCAACAAAGAGGAACCTGCATGAGTAAAACTGACTTTTCTTATTAAATTAATTACGGTGAATGGACCCCTACGTTATTTTTTATTTTAACAATACATTTACATTTACACAACTCCGAATACACTAAGTGCAACGCAGAGTCTAAGATGGAGGATTATTTCCTCTTGCATTGTGAGGCAGTGCACAAAGGAATAAGACAAAATTATTTTTCACTTGCAATGAGGAAAAAACAGGTGAGTCAGCAATAACATCACGCGACAAAACCTCTCAGTGACCGGCGTGTTTCCGTGTTAGCCTTCTCACAAGGTCAGAAGGTCAAGCTGCAGCACCTGTTGCAGAGTTAGGCCCTATGGTTCACAATAGACAGCCCAGGAGGAGTCTTTGTTCCGGGAGGTTCTCACGCTCCCCATTACCAGCTGAGGACACGCATCACTATGCATCGTCAAGATTGGGGGGGGTACCGTGGGCTCCTAAACTCTCCTGCATTGGCTCATCGGGTGACAATTGTCTAACTCCCAAGACAAAATCAATTACATTGAGAAGACCTGCAACAAATGGAAAATAAAATATGATCATCTTGTCCTGACGTGTGTATCGACCTGAACACCTTGATAATAATGATTCCTTTGTTGTGTTGGCCGCCCAGCAGCAGCGCTCACTAAAGATGCTTCCTCACCCGGCAGGCCGGCTCGGTGAAACAACAGGAAGCCTGCAGCTTGCACGGGCAAGTGATGCTGCAGTTTGTGGACGCCGCTATCACAGCGATCAAAGTGCAGCGAAATACAACAATATCGATCCCTCTGACAGCAATCTCTGGCTTTAATGGCATGAAACCGTGCATGAGGATAAATGCTGACATTTGCAGAGCGTATTATTCCTGTTTCATGGCTTCTAAACTCTTATCGCCTATCAGCTCACGTTGATCAATTATTGAGATGCGATAAGTGATCATAATAATCACACAGCGTGCACACGTATAGACTGCAGCGCACGATGCCCTTGAAAAGCCGACACAACTCTGAGCCAAAGCGCACATGGATTAACGCTGATCAATAGTCATCGATAAGTATAGACGCGTTTTCCGTTTTCTTTTTGTTAACGCTACGGAGGAACAATGCCTTTTGTTTCATCCTTGGAAGACATGAATAAACACGCACCCAGATAAACACACATCACTCTCACCCACGACGCGCTGCGTCCTCCGTGCGTCAGACTGCTGCAGGCTCCATGCACGGTCTGAGGACGCTCCAGGGGGGATGCGAGACGGGACGCGGTGCTGAAGAGAACCGCGTTCGGGAGAGGATCCGTTCAAAGCGCTGATATCTGCTCCGGACCTCGCAGGGTAAACCGCGAGCGCGCCGCGCACAGCCTCCACCGACGAGCAGCCGCGCCTGGCGCAGGGCAGCTGGACCGGAGCGCGTCAGCCAGTGGTGATCAGCCAGCCTCACCCCGCGGGGACGTCAGTCCCAACCCCGCAGGAGGAGCACGTGGTCTGTCGGCGCTTCACGGTGTCTGAATGTCCCTCTATTGCTGTTTCATTGTCACTATATTCTCTCAGCATTAAGTTCATTCACAGCCAATCAGGACAAGAGACAGAGGAGCACATAAAAAGAAAGCCCGCGCGATAGGAAAGTAATTACTTCATAATTAAAGCTCATAATAATCAGGAAACTCCTTTCACTGGAACGTCAAATCTCTGCGTCACACTCGAAAGCACACACTTCTCTCCTTTCAAACCTGCACTTGTTTGTATGCTCTCTCCTCCTCCTCCTCTTCCTCCTCCTCCTCCTCCTCTTCCTCCTCCTCCTCCTCCTCCTCCTCCTCCTTCTCCTCCTCCTCTCCAAGGGGAGCAGCGAATATGACAACGTTTCTTCACTTTGTGTCTGAGCTGCTGCTTTGGGAGCTGCTTCACTGCTTCTCATCTAAACTGCAGCTACAGAGAAGGGACGCGATCTCACCTTTGTTGAGACAAGAAAGCCCGGCTGTCATCTGCAGGGTTTGGCTGTTTATTCTGGAATCAAGCAATGCCAATCAAGTTGGCATTTATATTTTTATAATTTATATATTCCTGATTGAAAATCAACACGAGGTTGTCGTTCCATTTAGGATCAAAATTCTTGGTCGAATCATTTGTCTGTCTGTTGGCAGGATTATTTAAAAAAATAAAATACTTTGACAAAAGTAAAAGACACATAAGATCGACCACGCATCAAAGATCTGAATCCAAGTAACCAGAATATTTAAAGTTCTGAGGCTTACTTTAAATTCACTGCTGGGAGATAGCATGCTACTGAATTGATCTGCTTTCCCAGTTTGGTGTCAGATGTGACGTACCCTGAAAAATGAACTGAGAGGGATTGTGGAGTCTTGAATCTCACACTAATAATGAACCCAATGCGACTGTAGATTCTAGGTCAGGGCATCGTATAATGAGGAGCAATGACGGTGGAGAACAGTTTTTCTTTATATTTCAAGTTCAAAACCTTTTGAAATAGATCTTAAATTGGCTGCTTTCACATAAAATGGGCCTTTCAAAAGATGAAACAAAGAGACTGTAAATATTCCCTTTATGAAGAATCCCTTTTTCCTCTGAGCCTCTGGGTATGAATGGCTTCTCCCTCATCATCCTCAGAGTGAACGTCTGAGCTCCTCCTGTTTCTTTCTGCCTCTGAGATTAACATTAATGATTCAACTCTTTTACTGCCCAGTTGAAGCACAGGGGAAGCGCATGCCCAGCTCTGTCGAGAAAACAGAGGCCAACCATCAGCACCTCTGCAGCTCACAAACTATATCTCATTTGTTTGCTGTTTAATCTGAAGAAAAACATGTTAAAAAATGAATTAAATAAGCTGTAATGTGGAACCATTGACATTGTTCTCCCACCATTAAAGCCTTTAAGGCAAGTCAGCCATCACTTTGTGCGAGTTAGCCACCAGCAAATTGTAATTTCCCACCATTAACCTGCAGCGCTTGTGGTGTGGTTGCTATGGCAACATCTCCCTCCCAGGAAAGCGATGCCGCATATCCACCGGTTTATTAGATCTCTGATCACACAGCTCCCTCCACATGGCCATCTGGGAAAACCAGTCACACAGAATGCCTGCCCCCCGTTTTACCGTTCTCAAAACGCTTCCCATCATTTTGCTGCATTACACTCTGCTGAGGAGCGAAGTTTCCATTCCTCGTGCTAGAGTGCGCTTTCGATCAAAGACGTGTCAGATACTACGTACATAAAAAGGGAACGATGGGACGCAGGTTGGAAGAAAAGAAAGTGGATGCTGAGAAGTCACATAAATGGATTTCCATGAAATGTTAATGCCTCTGTTTTCTTCCTCTAAGCCAGAATAAATGTCACACTTTTAATTTGATTTTCTTAATTAAATCCAATTTTAACTTTAATGAATGCAGACACGTTGACTGTGTTCTGCTGCTGATGCAGTGTTTTTGTGCACGCAATGTCGTGATCAAAAAAGTTACCCTCTGCTATAGGAGGCACTGCAGATGCCCCCCCCCCCCCCCCCCCCACACACACACACACTGTGGAGATAACAATTCTATTTAAATGTGCTCCTTACTATCCCCCCACCATGTTTGCTACGGTTGAATTTGGGTTTAAGATGATCAATGGAACCAATAAGTCATCTGCTACAGACGGAAGCAAAATGACAATATAATAGAGAACAACGCAATCTAGAGCGAGTCTCAGAAAATGCCCTCTGTGATGAATCAGCACCTTCCAGCCTCAACTCAGTGAACATGATGAGCCCCGTGAGGTTCAAGTTATTGCATGGTGGTGCTATTTGATTGCAACAGAGTTTACAGGTGGTACTTTGTGTTGTTTCCCGTGTAGCCTTCACCTGGCTTTAGGAGATAGATCCATTTCACAGCCCCTTATTTGATCAAGTCTTGATCATGAATCATGAATAATGCATGCGGGGAAATTGCTAAATGGGGGCTGAGCATGAGTCCTTGGCATGTGTGAATTTCGCTGACTTTTTCACATCAGTGTGTCAGGTTTGTGTTTTTATGAAACACATTAACTCTGTAAATATAAAGTTCTGTTTACATCCAGCTGTGCTGCAAAGGGTCAAGGTGAGCATCGTGTGAAAAAGCTCTTCTAAATTGGTCTTAATAGGCACAGAGGCGATGAGGTCCGGAGTCCTGTTGCACATGTCCCTTTGCATTAGTGTCCACATTAGAGCCTGCCACTCCGCAGCCCATCGCTGAGCACAGCAATTTAGCCGAGGCTCTTCGGGACCGGCTTTCATTTGGGTCTCGCTCGGTTTGTTAAGGCTCAATCACAAATTAAAAGGCAACTAACAAATGTGTGCGAGTGACTTTGGGAGGTGGTTCTTCGCACTAATTTGCTTATTCAGAAAAAATTGACAAAGGTAGCTGATCTTAGCTTCCCAGTGTTCGGAAAAGTACAAATAGCAACTTGATAAGTTTAATTGATCAACTTTTCCCCCTTCCTTTCAGCTCATACAGACAAAATAACCAAAATCTTAACATGTGTGACATCAGCAGCTTTTACATCATTGATGTCTAATAAAGGATGAGGAGAACTGCAAATGTTTTCACTTTTCCTCGCGTCGCATTTCAGACGCAGCTGGAATGAACTCATAATTAAATCAGACTGTTTTTGAATGTATTAAATTATGCACCCGTGCAGTGCAGAGCTCAGAGTTAGAGAAGACGGAGCACGGTGAAGACGTGGCGTTGTCGTGTGACTAATGTTGCTGCTAATGCTAGCCGCTTTCAAACAAGCGTTGCCAAGCAACAACTTCCCGTCTCTGTGGCTCCTTTGGTTTGTTCACACCGCCACCTCTACGTGTGCACAGTGCACTAGTGACATGCGTAAGGCAACAGCCAGCATGAATATCTTCCCAGTTGAGTGGACATGTCCCGCGTTTTGTCCTCAGATAATGGACTAGCTGTCGGTTCTACATGTTTAAATCACCCGTAGGTTCCACATCTGCAGCTCGTTGGCATTCGTGCTCCACAGTGACAACGTACATAACGTCAGTCACTGTTAGCGTTCTATGCTATTTTTATTCTTATGGTGACGAATCGAGAAGTAATTGAAATGACGACCAAATGGTGAAATGGTTTCTGATTATATGCTCATAATATTTAGGAGTCGTCTAGTGATGTCTTTGACTAAAATATGGCACATTTGTGTCTCCCAGCTGGAGCTTCTGGGTAGTCGCTATTCGTGCATTTCAGAGGAGCGACTTTGGAGGGAGACCTGAAGGGAATGGGTGGCCTTTCTTTCGTTGGGTACTTTAAAATCTCATTATAATTAATAATTAGAAAAGCACCCAGAGAGCACAGACCTCCGCTGAGAAGCTCATTCCTGTCCTAATTGGATTTACACCATCGGGCAGACAGACAGACAGACAGACAGACAGATTACATTACTTCTGCCTCTCATTAGGCCAGTCTTCGTGGGCAGGGTAGCGTTTCACCACATGCAGCTCCTAACTGTGTGATTGCATGTGATTTATGGGGTCAATTTTGCCCTTCTGCTCTTTTTCTGCGCTCAAACTAAAAAGTGAGGAGTCTGTGATTCTTCCCATCCTCCATCCTCATCCCTGCTTGTTCAGCCCTCCCTCTCCTGGGCCATCTGAACAAAGACAGCTGCTCTTTGTTCAGCATGTTCTGTCTGAGACTTGGACTGGGAACGAGTCTTTCCTGCGATGCTGGCGACAGATTTACGGCAGTATTGCATCTAAAGAAGGAAATAATGCTGAAGATCACGACAGGCCCGCTGGGGTTCTGTTTCGACTCATCGGGGCTTTTCTTCACCATTTTGCATCCACGCAGAGAAAATGTGGCGCTGAAGCAGATGCTTTCCCTGGCGGGTTTTATTTTACAAACGACTTCAAGCCTTTGTTTCGCTTCACAGATCTTCAACTTAAAAAAATACCTCTGATTTGAAAAAGGAGCGCTGCTCTTTTCCTGTTTGCTGGATGTTTGCATAAATGCATTGTGCTACGCTGTACTCAAACGGCAGGCTGGTTGCCCCACTTGTGAACGAGCAAGGTGGAAAAAAAGAAAATCCATCGGACGGATTCTGACCGGGGAATCAGGGTTTTCTTTAGGGGGAGACATGAAGAGACCCTTCTACTCCACCCAGTTGCTGCTGCAGCTGATGAAGTGCTTCTCCATCCTCTGTGAGAGTATTATTTTGTCGAGCGGCTAGAAGGGGGTGGGTTGGCCTCCTTTACAGGATCCTCCCCTAACAAATTCTTCTTTGTCTGCCTTCTTCTTGTCTTAAGGGCGCTGATGGTCTTTTTGTGTTCCATTTTATTGCTGTAGCAGAGAAGGTCTATACTGATTAATTATTTCTATGGCATAATGATAAAGCATTCATAATTAAAGGCACTGTGCAAAAGCAGTCAACAACATTTACAACATATGAGATTCTTAGAGGGTAAATCCTCTGGACTGTGAATGGGATAATTTAGCTCCATTTGGCTAATATCAATGGACAAAAAGCTAAAGAGCGTGGAGAGAGAGCGAAGCTATTAGCACTTACAAATCACTCCGATTCCAGAGAGACGGAGCTGAGGATAGAGAGAAGGTGGTGGGCGGAAGAGGAGGGCATCAAGGGCAAGAAAGCCCCAGAGAGCTGAAGAGTGGAACCGTGACAGCTACAGAGTCTTTAATGCACAAGAAACAGGTTGTTTGATGAATATTAGTTACCCTTGGCTGCTATCACCCGTCACATATACAACTACAGAGGGTGAAACAACAACAATAGAAGGAAACAGGTTGCTGTGATGCGCAGAGGCAAAAAGAAATGCAAAGCCTGGCTCCTCCCCCAGAGGAAACCACAGGTAAACAATGTAGGCAAATGTCCGTACACCTGTACACCTGCAAGGGTCGACCCACAGCCTGCTCACTGGAGATCTGCACGGGGGGGGGGGGGGGGGGGGGATTGGTGCTGCCTTCAAAGGGCAGCCTTTCAGATGGGGAATAGGAAATCACACAGAATCTTATTCCACACGTTTGCATTCAAAATGACTGTTTCACTGCACATCCATTGGGCTTGCATTTAGAGATTATCAGCACTTGGGAGTTTGGTGGACTGAGGCTGCAAATAAGATGCGTTGAAAACCCAAAAAGGTGAGCAGCAATGAGACGAGGATCCGCCCTTCAGGCATCCACTCAGATGAAGATGATTTAATGATGACTCAGAGGCTAAAGGTGGATGCTGTGGGTCACGAAGAAGCTAAATGAGACAGGCTGACGTGA
>NC_090904.1:15202158-15237158 GCF_040956055.1 Brachionichthys hirsutus
TGGTTTGTTTGAATAATTGCGTCATCATCTACGTCACTGGCTCATGTTGAATTTAAACAACAAGATGTTTACAGCCCAAAAGAATGTCCCGGTTCTAAACAAAAACAAGCGTGGAGGGAAAGGGTTAACCGACCAGCTGACCGCCCACGTGACTTTGCGGAAGTGAGCGCGTCGACAGCATGACGTTCTGAGACGTGTCCTGCAGCAATGCTGCGCGGGATGTGCTTCGTTGTTTTCTTTTGTTGTGTAACTAACGCGATGTGCGTTCGGGATTCGTGCGGGGCTGAGGCGGGACCCGACGGCCCGCAGGGGAGCGGCGAGCTGCGGCTGCGGGAGCCCGAAGCGAGCCGCTGCTCTGGAGCCCCCGGAGGGCTGGACGGCCGCAGCGCAGCCGGCCGAGAGGCCCCCGGGGGCCCCGGGACACGAGAGGGAAGCGCTGCGCCAGGTAGGAAGACGGGATCCGGTCCTGAGACCGGATCCAGTTCAGGGCTGCTGACTGTTATCGATCACATGAGCCTGATTTAGAATAACCTTTTATAGGTGTAACTCAAAAAGCAATCTGAAAGCGCAATAAATAAATAACCCGGTCGTGTATTTAAAAGTTCCTGGATCCAGATGTTGATCCGGATCATCGTCAAAAGGTTCTAAATTGTTCTTGGTATCTTAACACACCAACCATGAAAAGTAAAACTGAATCGGATTATTTTTTTTACTCATTTTTGAATCCATAAATGGAGTTTTCAATGTTAAAATTCAAAAAAATACATTCCTGACCTCATTCTGGATCAGATCCAGAAGACATCGTGCGTGATAGTTCACATCTAACAGACAGGCGTCAAAAACAGAACCTCATTGTCCGTGCAGATGGTGCTGATCTCTGGAGGAGAGTTCCTCATGGGAACAGATAGCCCAGGTATCCCAGCAGACGGCGAGGGCCCCCAGAGGCTGGTGCAAGTGGACTCATTCTACATGGACATCAAGGAAGTCACCAACCAGCAGTTCCAGAGCTTCGCTAACGTCTCAGGGTACATTGCTGAGGTGTGGCTCCGTGCCGGAGGTTATCTGAACGTCGTGTTCGTTGCGTATCTTCTTTGCTCACAGGTTGTTGTTGTTGTTGTTTTCTTCCCTCCTGGTCTTAGGCGGAGAAATTTGGGGATTCGTTTGTATTTGAAGAACTATTGAGCCAGAGTGTCAAAGCCCAAATCACCCAAGCAGTAAGTCAGACATTTCAGAAGTTGCTCTACCTTTGCAGCTCGTTGTTTGGTGCCACACCTGTGTGAGGCATGGTCGGTGCCACGATCAGTCTCTGCCTTTTGGAGTCCTCTAGAAAGATTTCAGACGCATGGAGACCACGGAGACGGCATGGGAATTAAAAAAATGCATTTTTTTATAGTGTTGTCCTTTTGCCTTATGATAAAGTAGACATTAAAATAAAACGTCTTCAGGGTACGTGTGCACCAAGCCTTTTTCCAGAAATCTTCAAAGTACCAGTCGCACATATTTTTCGCTTCCACTGTTCACAGATTGCTTCTTAGAGCTCTGATCGCAGCAGGCCTCTCACAGACGAAAGCCAGACAGCCGGGAATTTACTGTTTCATCTCAGCTGTCATGTGCAGCCCAATCACGGCCGAGAAGGCGGCGTGCAGTCACCGTGGAAACGGCAATACTGGAAACATCCTTAACGTCTTTACATTGTTTTCACTGTAGGGGAACCAGAAGTGTGCATGTGATGACGATTGTAAAAGCACAGTATCAATTAGTGACCCCCCCCCCCCCTGTCACTGTTTATGTCAGGTTGCTGCTGCCCCCTGGTGGCTTCCAGTCAAGGGAGCAAATTGGAGGCAGCCGTACGGTCCAGACTCCGACATCACAGAGAGGTATAAAAACTCTTCTTACTCCAAAATATGGCTTACTATTAAAGGGAAGTATATAAAGGATTTAGCACATCTTAAACTCGTGCTTTCCCTGTTAACCCAGAAGCTTTTATTTTGCATCTGAAATGAATCATCTACACAAGATTGTCTTGAAGTAATGTCCTCTCCACACTGGCCATGAAAGGGATTCCACGTCCGCTGGAGACGAAGGGGCTCTAGATTCTAAAGTCACAGTCTGTAAAATCACATTCTCTGTGCAGAAGGCAAACAGAGCTGCAACCTCATGTTGTCGTTAACTTAGCTTAGAGAAGGGGCCAAACAAAAACCCCGGACTGTCTTCCAAACGATCAAAACCTAATTTTCTGGTTACGTCCTACAGCGAAAGCAACACGATCGGCCGAGTGCAGGCTCGGTAGTTAATTAAAGCCTTGTTGGGGGGTCTTTCGCAGGCTGGACCATCCAGTTGTTCATGTGTCCTGGGCAGATGCTGTCGCTTACTGCTCCCATTTCCATAAGAGACTTCCCACAGAGGCTGAGTGGGAGTATGCCTGCAGAGGCGGCCTTAAAGACAGGTCTGGTATTTCCTCTTTATGCGTCAGAGACCCTCATCTGGCGTATGCCGTGTTTGTTTCCTGACATACTTGCCCCTGCTTTTAGGCTTTACCCCTGGGGAAACAAGCTGAACCCTAACGGGCAACACTATGCCAACCTTTGGCAAGGGGACTTCCCCAAACATAACTCTGCAGAAGATGGCTACGTCACAACCTCGCCGGTAAGACTCGGAGGGAAAGCTGGAGAGCTTATGCTGATACCAATGAGAGAAAGGCTTATTAAACCAGTAAACACGCACTGGTGCATCCAGCCAACGCGCTGCCACGCCCTCCACGCTGTCCAGCAGGGCATCCTAGTGGTCCTAATCCTACTCGCTCCTTACAGGCCAAGGCCTTTCCTGCCAACGGTTTCGGTCTGTTTGACATGGCGGGGAACGTGTGGGAGTGGACCTCAGATTGGTGGACTGTGCATCACACCACAGACGAGCAACAGAACCCAGTAAAATATTTATATTAGTCAGCGTTGAAGTTCCACAGGTTTGTTCCTTGCTTTGTCACCTGATCATTTTGTCTCGTTCAGATTGGCCCTCCATCAGGAACAGACAAGGTGAAGAAGGGCGGGTCATACATGTGCCACAAGGTAAAGGAGGCGATCGCCTCACTTCTGTGCGAATCAATGCTTTATTGATCCCTGCTGATCGTTGAGCATTCGAGTTAAATCTGACGCTTGACATTCTGTAGGCAGTGAGCAACAGCGAAAAGAAAACGTATTGCTAGCGGCGCAAATCTGTTTTATGGCAACTATTGAATCCAGACAATAGCTCTGACATCAGCATTCTACAATGAGCAGGGGGGGGGCAACTTATTACTCTTCAAGTGATTATTAGAAAGGGAAAATGCAGCCTTGAGTGAAGTTAAAGCTCTGCTGTGGCGAGTCTCTCACATTCTTGTTCGCTGGATGTTTTTGTTCTGGATTTAACAAACTTAAAGACGACAAGCGAACTTGTGCCAACCCATATGGTGCATTCACGCTTTCTGCAATGCCACTGGTGACCTTCTATTTTGCTTGACACCCACATTGGTTGCCATGGAAATGTAACTAATTGCATGCAAAAAAAAAAAGGTTTTGTTTTCATGTGAATAAACCATGTGAGGCGGGGCAGGACATCAGTCAGGCGTGCACAAATCGACCGGGTGCAGGATGGGTGAACGCGTGGCCCAGCCGGGGTGTGGTCGCTCTGCAGGAGAGCGGAAAGGAGTTTCTAATGCTGAATATATTTCTCCAGTCCTATTGTTACAGATACAGATGTGCAGCCCGGAGCCAGAACACTCCAGACAGCTCTGCCTCTAATCTTGGTTTCCGCTGTGTGTCTCAGGATCAGTGATGCGATCTGCTTATCTTGAACACTCTTCTTCCAGATGCTCGTTAATCTCCGTGCAACTGATGAGCAATTTGAACAAGAGATATTGGAGATGTCTTGTTTTCCAGATTTATACATTTTTAAACTTCCACATTAATAATAATAATAAATAAATAAATAAACAAACAGCTGTAGAGGGTCAGGGTTCATTTTTCAAGTCATCGTGTCTGTTTGTTTGCCCTGAAATGGCTATTTTTAGTGTACTCATTTTAAATGTCACAGAAATCTTTGTAAACAGATATTTTTTATGGAGCTGAGATCCAGATGAAGAGTTCAAATGCTTGCTTTAAAAATATTGTAAAATGGTTGTTGGGATAGGCTCCAGCTGGGCCCGGTAACGGAAGAGGCGGTCCGGAGGATGAATGAATGCATTTGAGAACACTGACAAATCTGACATTTGGGAATACAAAATATTGCTGTTGTTTTTTCTCTCTTATTTTTCTAAGCAGCTGTAATAAAATAAAATGCACAAGTGGCTTTTATCTCTCTTCATGTGATTCAAAGGGATAAACTGAAGTCTTTAGTTGATGCTAAACATTAGCGACTAACTACCTTTGCTATTAGTAAGTTTAATTAGTGACCTCAATGAGCAAAAAGAAACATGTTTTAGTTGCAGTGTGCACTAGGGGGCAGCACATGTCAAAGTATTTGTGTGTCTCTTTCCTGTGTGTATGTATGTGCTTGCATATTAAGCTGACACAGCTCTGTATGATTGGTTCTGGGTGTTGTGATGGAGTAACGCTGACTCGGTACATTTTGGACGGAGATGGACTTAAGACATGCAATTTAAAATCCATATGAAACCACGTGTTCCCAGGAAGTGAGCGTGCCTGTCAAGATGCCACGATAGCTCTAGGATTACAATAGGGTAAAGAAAATGTCTGCAAAAGAACCCAAAAACTTTATTTCACCTACATCAGCATACATATTTCATGTGGAAATAAGCTAAACAAATAACAAAATAAAGGATTGAACACACAAAGGATCAATATGTTTCCAGTCCAACTTGGTAAAAAATAAATCTAGTGTTTTAACAAGCATTTGTATTCCTAGTGTTAATTTCATATCAAGTGGCAAACAAATTCTATGTCATACAAATTAAATAATAAAGTTCAAAGGTATAGTTGATACAACGTTACTGCACAATTGCTAATATTCAGTAGACGGTTGAATAATTCTACACTCGGCTGTCAGTTTAAACCTGGAGTTTATACTCCGTTTTCTAACGGTGCACAACAGTTGACCTGTTTTACAAAAGAGAGGAGAAACACTGATTTCGAATGCAAGAAGATCGTCGGCCGCTGCTGCTGCTTTTACCAACCCAAAGGATAATGAGCCAAAAATATGCCACAATGAGGAGAGCAGAGTAACTAAGACGACAAGAAGGCAAAACGCAGCTGCTATCTTGGAGAGTTCAAATCAATTACAAGAGAGAAGAAAACGAAGGCGATGCGCGATACTAATAGAAATCCTGCCTCTGGTTAGCGACGCTCAGAATACAAAACACATTTGAATTCTGCGCTAAAATGGCAAAACATCCTGCTTTTGTTCTGCCGGAGCGGTGCTCACCACACGTAATAACTACGCGTGGTGTCGACGGGAGAGGGTTTTCCCTCTGTGCTGCCATCTTTGTCCTTCTCGCCCTCCGCCTCCCACAAGTTGATGAGCGGAGGGTACAGCTCGTTCAGGGGGATGGAGGAAGTCTTCAGCATATAGTTCTTCAGCGAGTGATGGTAGTTCTTTCTCTTCCATCTGCGAGCCAGGCAGACACCCACAGTGGCGAGACTGAGGAAGGCCAACATGGTCGCCATGACAGCCAGCACAGCCACACTCGGATGCTGGTCGGACAGGTCCAGGGCAAAGGTGGCGCCACGCGTTGTCACGTTAACACAAGACTTATGCGTCTGCAGGTGGACGTTGGAGACCGTGAGGCATATCTCGTATTCGGTGGCCGGTTGAAGGTGCGTGAGGTTGTACTCGTGGACGTCTACAGGGACGCGAGCCGTGTAGGTGATGTGCGGATTATCGATCTTCATGGTGGCCGAGGCCCACTTCAGGTTGGAAGACATGACGTTCGAATTGATCTTCCAGGAGACGAGGATCGAGCGTGACTCCGTCTGCTTGACAGAGATTTTCATCACCTGGGTGCTGTCGAGGAGGGTTCCATTTACGCGGACGGTGGCGACCCACGTGTCGGCGCCTTCGGTGTTCTGGGCCACACAAGTGTAATGGCCAGAATCCCTCACCTGAACACGAGACAGGCGCAGGGTTCCTTCTCTGCTCAGGTGGTACCGCTCAGACACCGTGTCGAGGGTGATTTTGGTCCCTAGAGGAGTCACCCAGTAGATCTCAGGCTCCGGCTCGGCCATGGCCCTGCAGTCAAGACTGACACTCGTGTCCAGCTCCAGGTCCAAGTGATTGGGAAAGGTGTTGTGGCATATGAGGGGGAGGCATTGCTCTGGAGCCTCCAGCAGCCCCAGCCCTCGAACACGCTGGCCTTTGAGTTCTGATGGTGACATGCACAGCATGGCCAGGGGCTCCATGAAGCGCACCGTGGTCCTGTTGGAACTCATCCACTGAATGACACAGTCGCAGCGCAGTGGGTTGCTGTGCAGACTGATCTCCCGCAGATTAGGCAGCACGTCCACAGTGTGCTGGTGAAGGGCAGTGAGGGCATTGTTGTTGAGCATCAAGCTCTCCAAGGAAGGCATGTCCCGAAAAGCCAACCTGTGGACGTAAGACAATTTCGGATTGTTGGTGACTTCCAGCTTCGTCAATTCTGGTAGGTTGTCCAGAGCGTAGCGGTCAATCGACACCAACTCCATCATGCTGTTGACGCCCAGCTCCTTCAGGTGTAACATGTTCCGAAAATCCCCTTCCTGGATTTTGTGAACTGGATTTTTGTTTAAATCCAAAAATTTCAGATTGTGAACTTTTTGAAGGGACAGTTGAGGGATTTTCACCAATTTGTTATCATAGAAAGAAATGCTTTCAAGGTTATCCAAACCGACAAACGCATTTGCTGGAACATCAGTGAGATCCATGCCAGCCAAAACCAGACTTCTTAGTTTTCCAAGAGGCTTAAAGCTCATGTCTAGCAGGCCAAATACTGGGTTCTCGCCAATCATGAGGATCTCAAGGTTAGGTGTTTCTTCAAACCAGCGACTGTCTATGACACGGAGCCTGTTGGAGTTAAGGTGAAGGCGCAGCAGGCTGTGCAATCCTGCAAATGCACGAGGGGAGATGGAGCTTATCTGGTTGTGGTTGATGTAGAGTTCTTGGAGGTTTGACAGCTTTCCAAGGCAGTGGTCTGGCAGCTGGCTGATCTGGTTCTCCTCTAGATGCAGGGTGGTCAGCTGGTTCATGCCTGCGAGGCCAACGGCCTCCACGGTGCTGAAGTTGTTCTGGGATAGGTCCAACTCAGTCAGGTTGAATAGTGCCTCCAGTTCTCCACGGGTGTGAGCGATAGCATTGCTTTGGAGCAGTAACACCTGTGTGTCTGTGGAAAGGTTGGTCGGGATGTGTGCAAGCCTCAAGTCATTGCAGTCCACTGTGCTCGCCTCCCTGTAGGTGGACCGAGGTGTGAACCATGGGCGGATCTCACACACACACAAACGTGGACAATCTTTGCCACGTATGGGTGACAGACAGGTAAGAAGCAAAGCTACTCGCAGCCAGAACAGAAGAGACCAAGGTGAGCTGAGCGTCATGCTGTCTGCTCTCCCTGCTCACACGAGGCTTAAATTAGAGGCAGTGTTCCGGGGAAAGATCGGAGGGAAGATTCCCGAGCATCCTTCTGCTTTGCTCTTAGGTAGACGCTGTAGGCAGCTCCCCGAGAGGAGATCCCAGGCCTCAGAGGATCATCTGGTCACTTTGTCTTCAGAGTGTAGCTTTAAAAAGAAGTAAAAGCAGAAGAGGAGAAATGTTAAATTAAATTAAATGCATGTCCTTCCTCCCTTTTAACAAGCTCCTCCGCAGCCAGACACAATTTGGAAAGAACTCGAACATTCAGAAAAAGTCACTTCTGTATTTTTAAATAAAAGAGTAGCAGTTATTTTTGTGTGGGTATATAAAATAGCCGTGATGACGGCGATATCGGCACTGCTTGCATGTTGTGTTGTGTTTGCCTTCTCAAAGATTACGACACGCCTTGATGATCTTCATCCCAGCTTGGCGTCAGTGATCCTCTTGAAGTGTGTGTGGTCGGTACCGCCGGCGGCTCGGGCTGTGAGCCCGTTACACAACGAGCTTAATGAAAAGTGAGCGTGGGCTCTCGACGGTTAATCACTCGCTGCTTATGATCAAAGCCGCCGGGAGGAAGTCATACATGTGTGACGCGGAATTTAAAGCTGGTGACTGATGTTTGGGCAACGTACTCAATTAAGTTTGCTCAGACTAAGATGAGAAGTATAAAATATGGTGGATTTTATCACTTAAAATTCACAAATTATCTAAGTCTAAGGAGTGTAACAAACAGCACAACACTGAAATCAACATATTGATGAAACGCATTAATATTCATCCCTACTCAATCACTTCCGCATCTGGCAAATGAATGAACAAGGCCATACGGCAGGTGACGAGGACCAATAAGGCAACATCACGAGATAATCATCTCAATCCATCAACCAATAATTGATTAGCCGCTGCGAGACAGCCAATTGAGTAAAGGGATATGAACCACTGAAACGGAGGGTGATTTAGGATTCAGGAATCCTTTGTAGGAATGTCAGACACAGACCTAATAAAGCCAAATGACATCAGCAGCTACAAATATGATAGAAGATGTATCCTATAATACATCTACGCATAATGTTGTGTTATCACTTTGATTTAGCAATCACTCGGAAACATGCTGATATTGGTACAGGAGGACTTGGTTTATAATCACTGCAGTAAACAAATATATTGTATATTTACAAGCCACCCAGTACACAAACAAATATTTATTACTGGCCACAGACCAGCTCAACTGAAAAGGTTTGCCGTTGCCACCTTTCTCCCTATGCCAGTGCGAGTCGTAGGATGTTGTGTGTTGGTTTCTCTCAAAAGTTGCTGACAGGTTTTGATGACATTTTGCGTGTGGGTGGATCTTTGGGCCTGAGAAAAAGTTGTCTCTCTCTCAACGTTTTCTACTTCAACCTACTTCTACCAGCAGATCTCACCGTTTGAAACAACAGTGCATGAATTCATTCGGTTGTGTTTGCATGCATGTTTGTCGTTCGCTAGATGGAATCAAACAAAAGCTGAATGTCAGCTTTGAGACGTCAAAGCAAACCAGGATGGATGCCTGCATCCTGATAATCTAATCTGATCTGAAGTGACCAATTACACAAGAGGGATCATTTGAAAATGCATGCATACATATGGGTCTAGATAGAACGCACCTCACAGCACCACAGAATATAAATCCTGTTCACCATTCGTATTCAGCTCTCATATACAGATGGCTGGAAGGAGGCGCAAAAGTCCCTGAACATCTTGGCATAATCCATCTGACTGTCGGAACTGAAGCCTGCAGCAGGAGGGGTTTATTCTCTCTGCACACCCAATCCTCATGAGGTTTTAAATCTACTCACACGTTGAGGAATATACGTCGACAGTAGCTGCTATTTCCAGTGGGCTTTCCATAAACCTTTAAAACGAGGATCACTGTCGCTGAGGTTCAAAGCGAGACAGGAAGATGTGATTGTGGGACATGATTAGCTTTGTCTGCTTCATTAATGCTTTTATGAGACACGACAGCATCTGGACACGCCTGGGAGCAACGAAGATAATCAGAGTAACTGCAGGAACGCAGATGCAGGGGGACCGTATGAAATGTTTGTTCGGGTGTACCCCGCCTCCAGCGACACCCATGACCCGCAAGATGCATAAAGTGTCTGTAGACGAGACAACTGAGATCGTCTCGTCTACAAGAAAATGGATTCATTTATATTCATATTTGAGGTTTGACTAAATAGAACTATTTGTTTTTTACACTTTCCAATAGTGATATTACACTTCCTGTCTCACCGACATCATCCTTTTTTAATAGCAGGTTATTAAGCTTTGCCTTCAACTCCTGTGGCACGTTTCGCTGGGTGCAAAATGTAAGCCGTGTGTCTAAATCAGTTGCTGCACAACAGGCTCAGACATGCCGTCACCTTAGCAACGGCTATGCCAGCGGCGCGTCTGTTTAACAACCAGACGAGGACACGTGAGAAAACAGCTACTAGTTTCAACACTTCTTTGAAAGAATATGCAGAAAGCGTCACCACCGGTACGGACAGGTGGCAGAACCACGTGGCAAAAAGCTCACACTCATATCACGTGCACGTGATCGGATTCACCAGAGTTCAATAAACCACTTTCTCATATATCCAAATCTGAGCCGCAGTTTTTCAAGACCAATCCAGAATCTGAGTCCTGCTGCCTGATGTTTCCTCCGTGGCCTGAGAGACATCCTGTTCCTGCTCCATTAGTATGCAGGCGCCTCGCTTCACACCACACAGGGCTTGGGAGCAGCTGCTGATTGCAGCGGTGAAGAACTGAGGAGAAGAAGGATGCCTGTCCACTCAGGGAGAAGAGCGCAAGTAAAGGAGGCGAGGATTGAGAGCTCTGCTTCAATTAGAAGGTCCCGGGAGGAAGCTGCTGAACGGAAAACACAACAGGGCTGAAGAGAAAGTGAGGAAATCAAAAGACTTCGATGAAAGCATGCTGCAGACGTATGCACCGTTTACTCCAGATGCTGTTAAAATGTGCATGCCGTTATATTTAACTGGGTATGGTTGAAGGGTCGTCCAGGAAACTGGAGATGGAAGCAGAAGAAGGGAATTGATTTACTTGAAGTCGGTTAAACACATCCAGAACTTTGAGGAGAACCAAGTCGAGGAGACGAACGAGACTCCTTGTCAAACGGTTCAGAGAGCGGCCGAAAGAGCGGCCTGCCAGGGAGCAGCTCGAACTGATCAAGCAGCAGGATCATTTTTATTGTCCTGTGGAACTGAGATAGATCTTCACATAGTTTATAGTTTCCTTTCCCATTCCTGCCCCATCGCTCCCCATGTTGTCACCGGAGCATCAATCACTCATCGCTGACAAAGCCAAAGTCTCCAATCAGGTCAACAAAGAGGAACCTGCGTGAGTAAAACTGACTTTTCTTATTAAATTAATTACGGTGAATGGACCCCTACGTTATTTTTTATTTTAACAATACATTTACATTTACACAACTCCGAATACACTAAGTGCAACGCAGAGACTAAGATGGAGGATTATTTCCTCTTGCATTGTGAGGCAGTGCACAAAGGAATAAGACAAAATTATTTTTCACTTGCAATGAGGAAAAAACAGGTGAGTCAGCAATAACATCACGCGACAAAACCTCTCAGTGACCGGCGTGTTTCCGTGTTAGCCTTCTCACAAGGTCAGAAGGTCAAGCTGCAGCACCTGTTGCAGAGTTAGGCCCTATGGTTCACAATAGACAGCCCAGGAGGAGTCTTTGTTCCGGGAGGTTCTCACGCTCCCCATTACCAGCTGAGGACACGCATCGTCAAGACTGGGGGGGGTACCGTGGGCTCCTAAACTCTCCTGCATTGGCTCATCGGGTGACAATTGTCTAACTCCCAAGACAAAATCAATTACATTGAGAAGACCTGCAACAAATGGAAAATAAAATATGATCATCTTGTCCTGACGTGTGTATCGACCTGAACACCTTGATAATAATGATTCCTTTGTTGTGTTGGCCGCCCAGCAGCAGCGCTCACTAAAGATGCTTCCTCAGCCCCGTGAGCAGCATCTAGAGAGTCGTCTATCTCCTCTGCTTCCTCACCCGGCAGGCCGGCTTGGTGAAACAACAGGAAGCCTGCAGCTTGCACGGGCAAGTGATGCTGCAGTTTGTGGACGCCGCTATCACAGCGATCAAAGTGCAGCGAAATACAACAATATCGATCCCTCTGACAGCAATCTCTGGCTTTAATGGCATGAAACCGTGCATGAGGATAAACGCTGACATTTGCAGAGCGTATTATTCCTGTTTCATGGCTTCTAAACTCTTATCGCCTATCAGCTCACGTTGATCAATTATTGAGATGCGATAAGTGATCATAATAATCACACAGCGTGCACACGTATAGACTGCAGCGCACGATGCCCTTGAAAAGCCGACACAACTCTGAGCCAAAGCGCACATGGATTAACGCTGATCAATAGTCATCGATAAGTATAGACGCGTTTTCCGTTTTCTTTTTGTTAACGCTACGGAGGAACAATGCCTTTTGTTTCATCCTTGGAAGACATGAATAAACACGCACCCAGATAAACACACATCACTCTCACCCACGACGCGCTGCGTCCTCCGTGCGTCAGACTGCTGCAGGCTCCATGCACGGTCTGAGGACGCTCCAGGGGGGATGCGAGACGGGACGCGGTGCTGAAGAGAACCGCGTTCAGGAGTGGATCCGTTCAAAGCGCTGATATCTGCTCCGGACCTCGCAGGGTAAACCGCGAGCGCGCCGCGCACAGCCTCCACCGACGAGCAGCCGCGCCTGGCGCAGGGCAGCTGGACCGGAGCGCGTCAGCCAGTGGTGATCAGCCAGCCTCACCCCGCGGGGACGTCAGTCCCAACCCCGCAGGAGGAGCACGTGGTCTGTCGGCGCTTCACGGTGTCTGAATGTCCCTCTATTGCTGTTTCATTGTCACTATATTCTCTCAGCATTAAGTTCATTCACAGCCAATCAGGACAAGAGACAGAGGAGCACATAAAAAGAAAGCCCGCGCGATAGGAAAGTAATTACTTCATAATTAAAGCTCATAATAATCAGGAAACTCCTTTCACTGGAACGTCAAATCTCTGCGTCACACTCGAAAGCACACACTTCTCTCCTTTCAAACCTGCACTTGTTTGTATGCTCTCTCCTCCTCCTCCTCCTCCTCCTCCTCCTCTCCAAGGGGAGCAGCGAATATGACAACGTTTCTTCACTTTGTGTCTGAGCTGCTGCTTTGGGAGCTGCTTCACTGCTTCTCATCTAAACTGCAGCTACAGAGAAGGGACGCGATCTCACCTTTGTTGAGACAAGAAAGCCCGGCTGTCATCTGCAGGGTTTGGCTGTTTATTCTGGAATCAAGCAATGCCAATCAAGTTGGCATTTATATTTTTATAATTTATATATTCCTGATTGAAAATCAACACGAGGTTGTCGTTCCATTTAGGATCAAAATTCTTGGTCGAATCATTTGTCTGTCTGTTGGCAGGATTATTTAAAAAAATAAAATACTTTGACAAAAGTAAAAGACACATAAGATCGACCACGCATCAAAGATCTGAATCCAAGTAACCAGAATATTTAAAGTTCTGAGGCTTACTTTAAATTCACTGCTGGGAGATAGCATGCTACTGAATTGATCTGCTTTCCCAGTTTGGTGTCAGATGTGACGTACCCTGAAAAATGAACTGAGAGGGATTGTGGAGTCTTGAATCTCACACTAATAATGAACCCAATGCGACTGTAGATTCTAGGTCAGGGCATCGTATAATGAGGAGCAATGACGGTGGAGAGCTGAGTTATCTGAATAGTGCACAAACAGTTTTTCTTTATATTTCAAGTTCAAAACCTTTTGAAATAGATCTTAAATTGGCTGCTTTCACATAAAATGGGCCTTTCAAAAGATGAAACAAAGAGACTGTAAATATTCCCTTTATGAAGAATCCCTTTTTCCTCTGAGCCTCTGGGTATGAATGGCTTCTCCCTCATCATCCTCAGAGTGAACGTCTGAGCTCCTCCTGTTTCTTTCTGCCTCTGAGATTAACATTAATGATTCAACTCTTTTACTGCCCAGTTGAAGCACAGGGGAAGCGCATGCCCAGCTCTGTCGAGAAAACAGAGGCCAACCATCAGCACCTCTGCAGCTCACAAACTATATCTCATTTGTTTGCTGTTTAATCTGAAGAAAAACATGTTAACAAGCGTTGCCAAAAAATGAAAGCTGTAATGTGGAACCATTGACATTGTTCTCCCACCATTAAAGCCTTTAAGGCAAGTCAGCCATCACTTTGTGCGAGTTAGCCACCAGCAAATTGTAATTTCCCACCATTAACCTGCAGCGCTTGTGGTGTGGTTGCTATGGCAACATCTCCCTCCCAGGAAAGCGATGCCGCATATCCACCGGTTTATTAGATCTCTGATCACACAGCTCCCTCCACATGGCCATCTGGGAAAACCAGTCACACAGAATGCCTGCCCCCCGTTTTACCGTTCTCAAAACGATTCCCATCATTTTGCTGCATTACACTCTGCTGAGGAGCGAAGTTTCCATTCCTCGTGCTAGAGTGCGCTTTCGATCAAAGACGTGTCAGATACTACGTACATAAAAAGGGAACGATGGGACGCAGGTTGGAAGAAAAGAAAGTGGATGCTGAGAAGTCACATAAATGGATTTCCATGAAATGTTAATGCCTCTGTTTTCTTCCTCTAAGCCAGAATAAATGTCACACTTTTAATTTGATTTTCTTAATTAAATCCAATTTTAACTTTAATGAATGCAGACACGTTGACTGTGTTCTGCTGCTGATGCAGTGTTTTTGTGCACGCAATGTCGTGATCAAAAAAGTTACCCTCTGCTATAGGAGGCACTGCAGATGCCCCCCCCCCCCCCCCCCCCCCCCCCCCACACACACACACTGTGGAGATAACAATTCTATTTAAATGTGCTCCTTACTATCCCCCCACCATGTTTGCTACGGTTGAATTTGGGTTTAAGATGATCAATGGAACCAATAAGTCATCTGCTACAGACGGAAGCAAAATGACAATATAATAGAGAACAACGCAATCTAGAGCGAGTCTCAGAAAATGCCCTCTGTGATGAATCAGCACCTTCCAGCCTCAACTCAGTGAACATGATGAGCCCCGTGAGGTTCAAGTTATTGCATGGTGGTGCTATTTGATTGCAACAGAGTTTACAGGTGGTACTTTGTGTTGTTTCCCGTGTAGCCTTCACCTGGCTTTAGGAGATAGATCCATTTCACAGCCCCTTATTTGATCAAGCCTTGATCATGAATCATGAATAATGCATGCAGGGAAATTGCTAAATGGGGGCTGAGTATGACTCCTTGGCATGTGTGAATTTCGCTGACTTTTTCACATCAGTGTGTCAGGTTTGTGTTTTTATGGAACACATTAACTCTGTAAATATAAAGTTCTGTTTACATCCAGCTGTGCTGCAAAGGGTCAAGGTGAGCATCGTGTGAAAAAGCTCTTCTAAATTGGTCTTAATAGGCACAGAGGCGATGAGGTCCGGAGTCCTGTTGCACATGTCCCTTTGCATTAGTGTCCACATTAGAGCCTGCCACTCCGCAGCCCATCGCTGAGCAGAGCAATTTAGCCGAGGCTCTTCGGGACCGGCTTTCATTTGGGTCTCGCTCGGTTTGTTAAGGCTCAATCACAAATTAAAAGGCAACTAACAAATGTGTGCGAGTGACTTTGGGAGGTGGTTCTTCGCACTAATTTGCTTATTCAGAAAAAATTGACAAAGGTAGCTGATCTTAGCTTCCCAGTGTTCGGAAAAGTACAAATAGCAACTTGATAAGTTTAATTGATCAACTTTTCCCCCTTCCTTTCAGCTCATACAGACAAAATAACCAAAATCTTAACATGTGTGACATCAGCAGCTTTTACATCATTGATGTCTAATAAAGGATGAGGAGAACTGCAAATGTTTTCACTTTTCCTCGCGCCGCATTTCAGACGCAGCTGGAATGAACTCATAATTAAATCAGACTGTTTTTGAATGTATTAAATTATGCACCGTGCAGTGCAGAGCTCAGAGTTAGAGAAGACGGAGCACGGTGAAGACGTGGCGTTGTCGTGTGACTAATGTTGCTGCTAATGCTAGCCGCTTTCAAACAAGCGTTGCCAAGCAACAACTTCCCGTCTCTGTGGCTCCTTTGGTTTGTTCACACCGCCACCTCTACGCGTGCACAGTGCACTAGTGACATGCGTAAGGCAACAGCCAGCATGAATATCTTCCCAGTTGAGTGGACATGTCCCGCGTTTTGTCCTCAGATAATGGACTAGCTGTCGGTTCTACATGTTTAAATCACCCGTAGGTTCCACATCTGCAGCTCGTTGGCATTCGTGCTCCACAGTGACAACGTACATAACGTCAGTCACTGTTAGCGTTCTATGCTATTTTTATTCTTATAGTGACGAATCGAGAAGTAATTGAAATGACGACCAAATGGTGAAATGGTTTCTGATTATATGCTCATAATATTTAGGAGTCGTCTAGTGATGTCTTTGACTAAAATATGGCACATTTGTGTCTCCCAGCTGGAGCTTCTGGGTAGTCGCTATTCGTGCATTTCAGAGGAGCGACTTTGGAGGGAGACCTGAAGGGAATGGGTGGCCTTTCTTTCGTTGGGTACTTTAAAATCTCATTATAATTAATAATTAGAAAAGCACCCAGAGAGCACAGACCTCCGCTGAGAAGCTCATTCCTGTCCTAATTGGATTTACACCATCGGGCAGACAGACAGACAGACAGACAGACAGATTACATTACTTCTGCCTCTCATTAGGCCAGTCTTCATGGGCAGGGTAGCGTTTCACCACATGCAGCTCCTAACTGTGTGATTGCATGTGATTTATGGGGTCAATTTTGCCCTTCTGCTCTTTTTCTGCGCTCAAACTAAAAAGTGAGGAGTCTGTGATTCTTCCCATCCTCCATCCTCATCCCTGCTTGTTCAGCCCTCCCTCTCCTGGGCCATCTGAACAAAGACAGCTGCTCTTTGTTCAGCATGTTCTGTCTGAGACTTGGACTGGGAACGAGTCTTTCCTGCGATGCTGGCGACAGATTTACGGCAGTATTGCATCTAAAGAAGGAAATAATGCTGAATATCACGACAGGCCCGCTGGGGTTCTGTTTCGACTCATCGGGGCTTTTCTTCACCATTTTGCATCCACGCAGAGAAAATGTGGCGCTGAAGCAGATGCTTTCCCTGGCGGGTTTTATTTTACAAACGACTTCAAGCCTTTGTTTCGCTTCACAGATCTTCAACTTAAAAAAATACCTCTGATTTGAAAAAGGAGCGCTGCTCTTTTCCTGTTTGCTGGATGTTTGCATAAATGCATTGTGCTACGCTGTACTCAAACGGCAGGCTGGTTGCCCCACTTGTGAACGAGCAAGGTGGAAAAAAAGAAAATCCATCGGACGGATTCTGACCGGGGAATCAGGGTTTTCTTTAGGGGGAGACATGAAGAGACCCTTCTACTCCACCCAGTTGCTGCTGCAGCTGATGAAGTGCTTCTCCGTCCTCTGTGAGAGTATTATTTTGTCGAGCGGCTAGAAGGGGGTGGGTTGGCCTCCTTTACAGGATCCTCCCCTAACAAATTCTTCTTTGTCTGCCTTCTTCTTATCTTAAGGGCGCTGATGGTCTTTTTGTGTTCCATTTTATTGCTGTAGCAGAGAAGGTCTATACTGATTAATTATTTCTATGGCATAATGATAAAGCATTCATAATTAAAGGCACTGTGCAAAAGCAGTCAACAACATTTACAACATATGAGATTCTTAGAGGGTAAATCCTCTGGACTGTGAATGGGATAATTTAGCTCCATTTGGCTAATATCAATGGACAAAAAGCTAAAGAGCGTGGAGAGAGAGCGAAGCTATTAGCACTTACAAATCACTCCGATTCCAGAGAGACGGAGCTGAGGATAGAGAGAAGGTGGTGGGCGGAAGAGGAGGGCATCAAGGGCAAGAAAGCCCCAGAGAGCTGAAGAGTGGAACCGTGACAGCTACAGAGTCTTTAATGCACAAGAAACAGGTTGTTTGATGAATATTAGTTACCCTTGGCTGCTATCACCCGTCACATATACAACTACAGAGGGTGAAACAACAACAATAGAAGGAAACAGGTTGCTGTGATGCGCAGAGGCAAAAAGAAATGCAAAGCCTGGCTCCTCCCCCAGAGGAAACCACAGGTAAACAATGTAGGCAAATGTCCGTACACCTGTACACCTGCAAGGGTCGACCCACAGCCTGCTCACTGGAGATCTGCACGGGGGGGGGGGGGGGGGGGGGATTGGTGCTGCCTTCAAAGGGCAGCCTTTCAGATGGGGAATAGGAAATCACACAGAATCTTATTCCACACGTTTGCATTCAAAATGACTGTTTCACTGCACATCCATTGGGCTTGCATTTAGAGATTATCAGCACTTGGGAGTTTGGTGGACTGAGGCTGCAAATAAGATGCGTTGAAAACCCAAAAAGGTGAGCAGCAATGAGACGAGGATCCGCCCTTCAGGCATCCACTCAGATGAAGATGATTTAATGATGACTCAGAGGCTAAAGGTGGATGCTGTGGGTCACGAAGAAGCTAAATGAGACAGGCTGACGTGACTGAGAATCGTCTTTGCTCAACTCGCACAGCTCAGAAATGCTGAGTTCACTTCAGGGTTATGGTGTCAGATTACCTCCCACCCCCAGGTCATTGTTCCTGTTCATTTGACCCAGAGCCAAAAGCAATGAAGTCGTGCAAGAAGTGCTTTTACTTGGCAAAATGATGCAGAACGCCATTACTCAGACAGCCAAGCTGTCAGTTGATGGCATCCTGCCTCCCTTTATGAAAATAAGGCAGTGTATTCAAGCATGGCTGTTGCTCCCATTGGAGAATATGGTTCCATTTGGCATTTAAATGGGTCAAACTGTGCTGATTTATTCATGCTCTGAGTCTTTAACTCCAGTAAGCCTGACAGGCTAGCTCCAGGCTCTCCCCTTCTGAACATCAACTTTTATTTTTTCTTTCCCATACCCTCCTACACAGTTTACAAAATACATAAAAATATTTATTTTGTTTAACGTGAATACAGCCGTATTTCAAGTTGATAATGCAATTTATCATATAGATTTATAGAATAACTAAAACTAAACTGTCAATTTAAAGCTAATTCAAAGGTTTTTAGTCATTCTCTGCACAAATTGTGGCTAAAAAGCCACAAAAAGTAAGTAAGAAATGCCAAAATAGATTATTGCTGCTGCTCAGTGAGACAGGACCGAGCATTTAGAGGGAGGTAGTTTATTCTGCATGGATCTTAAAATCCCAGCCGTCACCACCCGTGGCTGAACATGCTCATTTTGAGCATCATTGTTCTGGCATACAAGAGACAGACAAAGAAACGGTGAAGGAGACAGTTGAATTCATGGAGGCGTTTGTATTTCCTCCATCAACCAGGTTTCAGACATGAGAGGGATCCCAACCCTCTGATTCCTCCACGCTGGTGCTTCTGCTTTCAGTTGTTCCCGGTCACCTTCATCCATGAGCAATGCAAGAAGAGCAGGAGCATTGTTCTCTGCAGTGAAACATGAAACAGCCCTCATGAGATAAACATACTGTACGTGTAGAATGAGCTTTAAATGAGCTGTGAATGACGGGAAGGAGAAGAAAGAGAGGATGAATTACAGTAATAACAACAATGGCAATACTATAACGACAAAGAAGAAGAAGAAGAAGACAATGGATGCATTTTCTCAGCCTTGTAAAAAACACAATCCTATTTGGAGTGCAAATAACAGCAGGGACTTCAGCAAAATGACATGACGGCCACATTTATCTTATTTCATTTTAGTCTTCTCCACATGCAGATGCACACCCAGTAATTACTGATGCTGTTGTTCAGGTCCGGGAAATCCACAACAATTAACTGATACGGGACCCTCTCATTTGTTTAGCTCCCAACGGGAACAACCAGATGGTCCCCCGAGAGCCGCAGCGATCCATAGTCATGAGATTTGTTTGACCCTGCCACCCCTGAAGGGCTGGTCTCTCACCCAGACCCTTGAAGAAATCAATAGAAAGTGGAACCCGACCAACCCCCCACCCATGGTCCGATGGGGGAATGCCCCATCCCCCTCACTGGAGGCATCTCGGCGAGTTCCCAGGCTCTGGAAGTTAACATCTGTTCCAAACTGAAGGGTTCGGAGTGCAAGGACAGGATTTCATTCAATTCTAGCCTCAGGGAAGAATCAGCAGCTACTGTAACTCAAAGCCATGATTAAAATAAATATCATGACGCAGTTAAAACTTCAGTGTGACCTGCTGCTTTTTTTTGTTCCCGCTGTCTCATTCTTCCTAAGTTTGCTCGTTCTTTCCTCCTCCTTTGCAAACTATTACAAATGATAGATCCGTTTTACATAGAAGTGAGACGCGTACTGCAAAACACTGTTATAAATGTTAAATACACAGTTCATCTACATGTACTCCATAAACACAGTAAAGTGAAAAACAATTTCCTTAAATATTAGACAGGAAAAAATGCATTCTTATGGAAGCTCCGCCATGACTTCAGCCAAAAGCAGCCCACGCAGACATATGCTGGGCGGAACTCCTGCTGTCGAGGTAGCGAACCGTTGGCATGGATGTTTAAGAAATACACACAGCTTGTGTTTTTCACCGCAGAGGCACAGCCTGAAGTCCTTTTTAATGACTGCATCTGTTTCCTTGCAGCCACTTCGCTGGTACTGATTCACTCCACATCATTCGCATTTTCATTTTGAATCCCAAAAAGCGCACTTAGCCCAACTCCACCAGGAGAGATCGACAATTTAGGAACGAGGTACAAGAAAATGTTAACGTGGTTTAACTCTGTCGACCCCCTCTCCCTCAAATCAAGGTTTGTGTCTGCTAGAATATAATGTTTAATAAATGTTGCACTTTATACATGCACTATTTTATTCACATATTTGGCTGCTCCATTGACTGCAGTGTTAACGAAAATGTCCAAGTGATTCAGAATCCAGGATCTCTTCTGGATCGTCACCAAAATGTAATCGTCTGTTCCTGGTAACGTTCCCAACGTTTCCTGATTGTTTCATCCAGATTCATCCAGAACCTTTTGGGTTATCTTGCTAACGGACGGACAGACAGACGGACAAACGCCGGCGATAACATCACCGCCCGCCTCGCCTCGGCGGAGGTAATAACAAATATTTATCAAAGTGCAGAAGGAGACAAGAGAAGGGGGGAGAAAGTTCAGACACGGTCTAGAGGCCAATTTACATCCCATTCAGTAACACATCCGTTTTGAATGGCACTAAGTGATATGATTAGATGAAAATATATTTGCCTCTTCATGGTGGTAATCTCTGCTTTTTCTCTTTTTGCTGCCGCCATGACAGAAACATCAGCGTGGTGGTTCTTTATGACTGATCTTATCTGGGCCTATATGGCTGCAGTACTTCACGGGGATTGTGTGTCTGCACAGCGGAAATGAGCTGGAGTGAAGATAACGCCGCGCATCCATCTGGCTAATTGTCTCTACAATGCAGCGATAAAAAAAACGCTGATTTATGGACCATAAAGATACAGTTTTTACTTTTAAAATATCTAACCTTCATCAGTTTACGATAAATTGTGTATTTAGAGCACATTTAGCAATTACATAATTTGGTCTATGATACAATTCCGGACATTCTATCTACAAAGCCTCCATAAAATATGGCTCTGAATCTGATTGCGCCTCATAGCTGCACCTCACCTTGGCGTTTACTGTTGCTGACGGTGAATTCTAAAGCAGAGAAGGGACATAATCTGGATTATTGCCATTACTGGTACGCAAAAAGCCTCCAGCAATGGGTTTGCACGAAAGGACATGTTGATTATGGAGGCAATCCTCGGGCTCTTTATTTTAAGGAGCCACAAATTATGTTCACGGTGGGATCTACTTTGCTATTCATTTATAAATCGCAGCCGCTCTCTATATTGTTCTCACAGTTGAGGCTTAATTGGGGATCTTGGTGGTTCCAGCGTCCCGTTCAAACTAAGCCCCTGAGGGGACGCTGTCAGCTGCCCGAGCACATGACCCATGATCTCAGGACGGTGTTGACAGTCGCGTGTAGATCTGTCTCGAAGCGGACGTGTTTCGTGTTGCGCTCTGCTGAGATGGCCCATCCGCCTGACAGGTTCAGCGTGTCAGCGTGCTGATTCGGCTGCTTGGTGATCGCCGTGCACCCGGACGATAACAATAAAAGGCGGTTTAATTACGCAACGCAAGGCCACAGATGAGCGCTCATGCTTTCTGAGTGTTTGGCAGCGCATGCAGCCCGTCTAGAAAATGCTTGCCTAAACCAGCTGGTTTGCTTATCCAAAGAATCTCAGCACAAACTGTGCTTTAGCTTCATGAAACTGTGTACATGGTCCTTGCAACAAGGGGCTGCACGTGCATTATCATGCTGCAACATGACAGTGGAGCACAAATGAAATAGCAATGCGTCTCAGCATCTCATGTTCACGTCTCTGAATTCATCCTCAACAAAAGGCACCTGTGTTCTTTGTTGGTAGCTTATGCCTGACCAAAGCGCATCCCCAGAACCACCGTGGCCCACTCTGTTCACAGCGTCAGCAAACCCTCCGACTCACAATAGAGCCTTTATCTCAAGTCATTCCTTTTGAAGATGAAACAAGAAGCTTCAGCTTGGCATAAAGACGGGGCACGCAGGGAAACGGCTTTCCTGATTCTGTCCAAAGGTAATCAGATGTGCCTGCCAGCACTTCTCACTAATTAAAACGTTACTGGGTTTATCCGTTCAAACAATGGTTTAAAAAACATCACTGTGTGGTTTTTACCAGGGTGTTTTGGGACTATCAAAAACACCTGCAGTGAAATAAAAACCACATTTTATTTTTTATGATATTTAGATGAATTAATTGAGGAAACATGATCTTAAAATTAGTTGAACTAATCTTGAATGTCCAATAAAACATTTAAGAATACTTTATTAATCACTGATAACCCTAGTTTGGGCTGTAAAGTCCCTTTCCTTTGGCGCATTCTAGTCGGGCATTAAGCCCACACCACTGCCTGCCTCGAGGAGTAAACAGCCCTTGAACTCTCTGCGACTCTTGGATAAAGCAATAATGTTTCGGTGTCCATGCCGACATTTCAGCTCTGACTAAATCTCCCTGCACAGTCCATGTCCCGCAGATGGTGTGGAAGCAATGTGATCCATGTAGCCCTCGTTAGTGGGAATGGGAGGCCCGTGGTAAATGGGGAGAATCACCAGGTAAAGAGGTGGTAAATGTTCCCACAGCTGTAGGAACAGGAGGTGCTGCATTAGGCTGGTAATGAGGCACTGAGAGGCTCCCGCCTGCAGGAGGATTTCCAGTTCAGAATGAAATTAAAGCTGAGGGGACCGGAAAGATCAAAGCAGGGTCCGTTACGAGCTTCAATCACCAGGCCGGTCTGAAAATCTGACCCCTGCCATCTGAACAGCTCCTCACACCTCAATGCATGTGAATTAGCGCCCGTACAGCGGAGGCTGACGAGACTTAGATTTGAAATATGTTATTTATAAACTAAATATTGGACAAAAGGAAATATTGACTTGGAGGACGTTCCAAAGCAAAAACAATAGGATCAATTCATCCCTTGGACATTAGAAATATCTATCAATCCATCCAGGAGGTTCTGAATCAGCTCAACCTTTAGACCTGTTCATAAACCAAAGTTAAACTCTGCTTTATAATTCATTATCGACTGACTTTGATTAATAACACCAAAGTACAAAAAAAGAATGATTTGCTGAAAACTGTCCAATTAATTTCCCCTTTTCAGAAAAGGACTGTTTTTCTTTTGTCTACGTTTAATTCCATCCTATTCTCCGCTCTGATTCTGTCTTTGCTGCTCTTGAACGTTGTTCTGCTCATTTCCTCCCAGTCAGCCTTTAATTGGCTGCTGCACACTATGAGATAGAGCAGTCTGTTAGAGGAACGCACACGCACACACACACACAGCTGCAGACGAGTGTTATTGCAGATAGAAAGCAGGCCGATAAAACGTGTTAGAAATGTAGCGTACTATTGCGTTCATCATTTTTACAATAAGGGTGGAAGCCAAAATAAACGACAAAGCGTGAACAAGCAGGAAGAGCAGAGACAGCTGCTGACTCGTCTCTGGTCCTCTCCATGACACGCAGCGCCGTCGGGATCAATGAGCACTAATTATTCAGACGTGGATGTCAGGCTATGCTGCCAACATTCTTTGAGGGAGCTGGTAAGAAACATCCCGCAAGATTTGACAGGCAGTGCTCTTCCTGTTTGAACGCTGACGTACCCTTGAGCATCATTTAGAATCCTATTAAACGGGAGTTTGTCTTATTGCAGTGCTGCAACTAAATGCTGAGACGGTTTTATTCGGTAAATGGTCTCCACGTTCTTCACGCACATAAAGATGTGAGACTTTGTTCGATTTGGCTCCAAAGCAGCTCGTAGCTTAAGATGTAACGGATGGAAGCATCAGGGAAGGGAAGGGAACGAGCCTGAAGAGGGAAGGGGGGGGTATATTCATTACGAGCAGCCGGAACACATCCTCATGCATTTAATTACATGACATCCATCCATCGTCCACCGCTGATCCGGGGCCGGGTCGCGGGGCCAACGGTCTCAGGTCCAGACTTTCCCCGCCCCAGACACCAGCTCCAGCTCCTCCGGGGAGATCCTGCGGCATTCCCAGACCAGCGAAGAGACGTACTCTCTGCAGCGTCTCCTCGGCCTTCCCCGAGGCCTCCTCACAGTGGGATATACCAGGAACACCTCCCCATGGATGCCCCAGCCACCTCAGCTGACTCCTCTCGATGAGGAGGAGCAGCGGCTCTCCTCCGAGTTCCTCCCTGGTGACTGAGCCGAGAGTAGAAAGATGGATTGACCGGTAAATCGGCTCAGCTCCTTCTTCACCACGACAGACCAACGACTGCGTCACTGCAGCCGCCGCACGCCATCCTTCCCTCACTCGTGGGATATTCAACTTTCCTTATGTGCTTCCTGTTTGTGCTCATGCAAAAACAGCTCAGTTTAAAATGTGGTCTCATACACGTTCATGTCAAACACGAGACTCAATTGTTTCTCTTTCTGCTGCAGAGGAATAAGAAATGGCTACAGCTTGTTTTGCTTTGTTCCCTCGTTTTCCTTCTCTTAGCAATTGTTTACTGTGCAACAGGAATCATTTGGCACAATCAGCACAACCGCAGGCCCTGCGCCTTCTAATCAGATCATAACGGGGGTCGGTGACGCGTTATCTAATGAGACTTGAGCATGCATTATCTCAGAGTGAGAGTGAATCGCAGCATCCGAGGGGGTGTCTGCGATCTGCATCTCATTGCCAAGTCTGAGTCAGAGTAAACAGCGGGAGGAAAAGTGGGACAAGACACTCGGATGCATCCCTGGAACAGATGCTCTGCCACTGGGGTGACTTTCATTCCATCGCTTTGCCCTTGTATGTTTGTTTGGAACGCGACGGCGGCGTACTGAGAACCAGAGCCCGTCCTCCATCGACTGCAGGGAGCCCCGAGTTGAGCCGCTGTGCCAGCAAAGCTTCCTCCGCTGAGGTGTCCTTGGACAAAGCCGCGGATCCCATGCAGCGTTTGGAGAGCAGGGTGGTGCTGAGTGGTAAAAAAAAAAAAACTCTATTTTGCAGCGATCAACAGAAGCCGTTCTTATTTTAGATGTTGACCTTGCACCCCGTGTGTGAAGCAGATACGCTGCCTATGCCCCCCCCCCTCTCACTCCTGTTAATGAAAGCCACACAAAGCCTCACATGGTTCATGTACAGTGACAGGACACAAACTGGAAGACCAGACCCCCTCCTGGATCTCAACGTTGTTTCGAAAACAAGACATTTACCATGTTATTCACCAGCAGCGAATCACAGTGGCCGCATGCCCCCCTGAGCAGCACACAGTGCACTAAAGGGCGCACTGACGATGACGACAGGCACATGTCGAAAAATGTGACCTCTGGAAAATTGATTAATAATTGATTTTACTTTAATGGGTGTATTTGTGCATGCATGCATGCGTGTGTGTGTTGGGGGGGGGGGGGGTGTACTCCTTGTGTAATAGCTAACACATGCCCTACTGAACACCATCATTATTATTTTTGAAGCTGTATAAACTACAGATGGTCAGGACACCTGCAGTACGGTGTTCGTCCTCCGTCTCCATCTGCACCGTTGTTTTATTTAAAAGTCATCCCACAAACTTTTTATGAGTCATGATTGGTGTGTGGCATTGATTTGATTTAATGAGGTACCAACAACCTTGGGTTGACTCGGCTCAGCAGCTGCAAGCGCACTAATTTGTGCCAGTGCACAGTGAACCTTCGGCCCTTGTGGCGCTCCTCATCCATTGCTATTTTGATTGCTCTGATTCAGCACAGAAGTCTAAAAGAGGAGAAACTCATATCAGCATTCTGTCATTCTTTTTTGTTTGACCTCAGGTTGGAGGTTTTTAAAGTTAACAATCATGCCTCTGGACCAGGAACGTCTGATCTATTACAGGCATGCAGATGTTAGTGATATCCAGCACATTGCTAAATTTGTTTTAAGTGTTTAAGTACTTTACAGCTTTTATATTCAGCAGCCAGATGTTGTAAATCAATAAATTAATTTAAATAAGAAAGTAAGCCTCAAAACAGGAGCGGACAGATAAATTATCTGCTCCAAGAAAATATATCATCATTTGAGTCATTTTTTAATTAACATCATCATTATTCATAGCAAAAAATCCCAGGGCTGATTTATGACCACCAAAAAATGACCAAACAAATTTGTGTGTGTGTGTGTGTGTGTGTGTGTGTACAGTCAGCCTGTGCAGTTTAGCTGCAGCAACCTTACACTGAAAGCAACAAGAGCGTGCCTCCCCTGTGGTGAAACTCATCCGGCACGCTGCAGGCGTGGAAGCATCGCCTCTTCAAGTCGTAACACACAATCATTTTGCAGTAAATAGAATCCTGATATAAAAGCATGATTTTCCATTTTTGTTGCCAACTGTAAGTACAGCATAACACACCTTCACCCTCCCACCCATCTTACTGGCTGTGAGGGGGGGGGGGGGGGGTGGTATTTATCTCCTCAGGTGTAATAAAAGCACTCAGCAGAGAAGAAGTAAAAACATTGAAATGTGAAATTGGTCCATAAACCTTTTATGTTTAACATTTGCCTCATTAAAATCAATAAATTCCCAAAATGAATCCAAGTGGTGAAATGATTGGATTTTATGGTGGATCAACGTTGGTAAAGACCGTCTTTTATTACAGCCCAGCCAACATAAAAATGGGTGGTAAATGTTAGACTGGCATCTCGGTGACTAACGGGCTAATATTGATCTGCACAGGCTACAAAAGGGCCTTCAATGGTAGCATTGCATTAGCATGCTAGCATTCTCTGCAGGGATTACAGATGAGAAAGGGTGAAACTCACAGCAGTGCTGAGATACGGATCTCCAGTCCACCGCAGACAGCGGAGGGGAACATGGCATTGTGCTACAGGGAACACCGTTAGCGTAGCTCCATGCCACGCCTCACAGTAGCTTTCATGCTATTAGAACGTAGTCAGAAACCACAACGCCTTCAGATGACTCGCAAACGGCTAGCGCGGAATGCCCTCGCTGCCGTGTCCTTCTAGGAGCCGTCAAAGCAACTGATCAATGACCCGGGAGTGAGAAACACACAAAGGCAAGCAGGTACTTTGGGAATCAATTCATCACACTTTATTTTTTTGTGACCCCCCCCCCCAGCTGATAAAGCGGCTGGAGGGCAGCACAATACACTCTCAGCATAAATGTGTGAGTGTAGTACAGGACTGTTTCTGCTGGGGTAGGAGTGTCGCCACGGAGATGGGGGGGGGGGGGGGGGTGCTTGTGAACACAAATAATAGCTGTACTGTTGGATTTCTGTCCTTAAACTGTCAATGATTGATATTAAAGATATCCAGGTTACAGCACCACTGATTTGGGTTCTCTCATTCTGTGTCGAGACATAGGGAGGATGCTTCATGAAGCGTGGGGGGGGGGGGATTACTATGCCATCCCTCTAAATGCTTGCAGGTGCTGGTCGAGCTGCTCAGCGGTTTCTCTGGCGGTGTGAAGCTGCTTTTCACACCACTGGACCAGAGCCTGCTGCAGCAGCTCCACGCGTTCCCTCCGGAACCGTGCGATCTGGGAGAAACACGTAAATCACAGTTTCTGCACGTCGGATACGTTTGACACGAGCTCGACTTTGGTTTTACCTCCTCCTTTGCTACGCCGCTGATGTGACTGAACTCTGTCTCCGCTGCTTTCTTTACCTCCTCCATCTGATGAAAGCAGAGTGAAAATACAGACTGTCCTTAACTCCATCAGGCGTGATCGTTTCAGCAGAGGGTGACTGACACCTGCTGGCCGCAGCCAAGCACGTGAATGCGATGCAACGCCAACACGTGGATGGAAGCAGAGACTCACCGCAGCCTTCTTGAGAGGTTTGGCCTTCTCCGCATTCCGTCTGGCGTTCTCCAACTCCACGAGCTTGCAGGTTCTTCTGAAGAGCATTTCCTGCAATGAACACAATTATCGTGACGCACACATTAGACATGCTAGCAGCTAGCGCCACATTTCATATCTCATGAGCACCGGCCGCTGCCAAAGCATGTAAAGATCAAGTCCCTTACATGCACCACGGTGTGGGTGAAATATTTGTTAATAGAAACAAATGTGTTATCAGTTGCCATTGACAACCATTGATATTGACCAATCAGGGTCAGTCTAAGTAGTTAGGCTGGTATAGATACTAAATGTGGGAAAGGAGCCCTCATTTGACAGGTTTTGCACAGATGGGGGTGAAGCATGCATATTTTTCATTGGGGGAGTCAACAGTATTACCGTTTTGGCCTCTGGTTTGTCGACTGCACCAGTACTGCACCAGTACTGCACCAGTAGCGCATCATGTATAACTAAAGCTTTAGAAACAGATGTCCAACCTTTTCTGCATCCAGGCAGCGTGAGCCGAGGTCCAGGCCGAGCCCAAGAGAGTTCACGTCGTTCTCAGCAACGTTTGTCGTATTTTTCTACTCACACACAAACACATTATTTGCAGTTTATTTGGTAAAAAGCTGCAGTGCAAATGAGAATCTGTCCGAAATGGACATGAAACTTACTTTCATACAATCAAAGACTTCTGATAATTTCACACAAGCCCTGTAAGAGGAGAGGGTTGACAGTCTGGCTTTATCGTCCTGTTCTATCATGTCATGTAGGCACTGTTCGAGGTTCGCTGAGCGGACGAGTGCCCGTGATCTCACTTTGAGAAAGCCTGTTTTTCTGGATCCTCTACGGATTCCACGCAGAGATGCAGAGCAGCTGAGAAGTGGCCACAAGCCACTGCTATTTCTGCAATAGAATAAAAAAAACGAACAAACTTCCAGCAAATGGGAGCGCATAATAATGTAGATGAACTTTATATAATGTCAAAAAAAAACAAATCTGACTGCAGTTTTCTTACTTTGCTCACTTAGCACCACATCCAGGAATCTCTGTGATAAAACAAATGAAAAGGTTGGGAGTCAAAGAGAACAGCGCCTCCTGGTTGTGTGAGAGGAAACACTCCAACAAATAGACCAGGAGCTCACCTCAGCTGCTGTCTTTGTGTAGCTGCTCAGAGGCAGGTTGTGATCGCGTTCGGTTTGAAAGAACTCATCAACGTCCTGCGGACACAGACAGTGTGGCGGTAAAACCTCGCCGGCAGAGGCTGCACGCTTTGCATGGGTCCCGGCGGCGCACCTTATGGCCTTCTTTCCTCATCTCCTCCACAGCTTGACTCAGCCGATTGAAAATGTTCTTCTTTACTCTCTGTCTGCCTGGAGGCTGGACACGGGGACACAGAGACGCCGTTTCTTAACATAATAGTAAATATAGAAGACAGATACCTCAAACTACCTTTAAGTGACACGCTTAGCCTTTGTACCAAATGAATATTATCCACGCTACAGCCACCGGTAATGATATAAACCAAGGATCCAGCAACAACAGAGGTAAAAAAAACACAGTTGCAGAAAGTTAAATAAGAGGTCAATGGCAGCCGGGACAAAAGAGTGTCACCATTTCTGATGCAATAAATCCTTAAACGATTATAGCGCCTCACATGACATGTAATAGTTTATTTAAATAAAGAGGACACACCAGGGTAGAGTTAAAATTAAGATTATAGAAAAGACTATTAAACGTCAAATGTTGAGATCTGTTAAAAAAAATACTTCAGTCAGTCGTTGAGGTTTTAACTGTTAGGTATTAACATTGCTGCTAAAATGTGGGTGTGATATAATCACACGTTTTTAAATATATAAAGCAGTAGCAACAACAACAGGACGGAGAGGTTTTGCTTTTTAATCTGTATTTCAATTTCTCCATATGAAAGGCTATTAAAAATGTTCTGAGAACGTTTGAGGACACGCATCAAAGGTTGATGTATGTTTGACCACAAGCAGAAGGTTTTGATGTAGATGAAACAGTGTCAGTGAAACTTTAACTTTTTATTACCGTTTCTCTCATAAACAGGTGTCACTTTGTACCCTTATGCAACGTAAAATTCTTTTTACTGTGCCTAATAATAAAAATAAAAGTCATTTTGTCCACTTACATCTGTGCTGGTGAGAAAGACCCCCACTGCTTTGTTTCTGCTGAGTATGGTATGAGCAGCGATCTGCTGGAGGAAGGTTTCCAGCGCTTTACAGTACGGCTGCCATTCCCCCAATCCGAGGAAACCTGCAGGAAATATATTATCATGAAATTTCATATCACACGTAAAACTGCACTAGAGAAAATTAAAATAATGGTTTTCTGCAGCGCTCTTCAGATGTACTCACCAAGCTGTTTCATGACCTTGGCGGATGCATTCATCTGAACTTTTGCGGGAAGAGGAGGAAACTTGAAGGAGTAAAATGAAAAAGAGTAAAATTATATTATGGTCCTATTGTTGACTTTCAAAGCAATATTCTACTGTTCATTTATTTATTTCCTTAAAAATAACCTTGCTTTTGTTCGGCGCTTTGATTGAGATGGTATTTACTAAAAGTTGATGCTTTTTTTTTTAAATGTGTACAAATGCTTCATGCTGGATTTATAGGATGGATACATCAGCTATTCCACAGCATGTGCTTGTGTAATATATCACTAACAACCATTGTACTCGGCAGGAAGTAGCATAAAAAAAACACTTCCTAGTTGTCTTTTCCAGAGAAAAACATGTGGCTCTATCGCAACACTTCCAGCTTCCTGATTCACAACGATCTCCATTACTTTAAAAGAAATTTCAGTTATAGAAATGTCACTCAATCAAACTCCATCTTTATGAATGTATTCAAATGTTGATTGATTAATACTAATATATGGTATTACTTTGCTGTGAATGTGGCCATTGTGTATGCAAAGACAGGCCCTTGACTGTTTCTTTGAGGCTACAGCTGTGTTGCATTTTTCAAACCGACTCCATCGTGAGAGTCACCCATAAGCAATAAATAAATCAGTACCTATTAACCTGTAAATCTGGGAGTCTGGAGGAAGTTACAACGAAGAAAAGGTGAAGACTCGACAATCAGGTATTCATAAAGGTGTGAGTAGTTTTAATCATCTTCAGGTGAAATAAAGCACTGACTATGACTCCCTGGATCCCAGGCACATCCTCCTGAGAGAACAGATGCTGCTGCAGCCATTCAAAGTCAGAATGAGTCCGGTCCACATGGTACTCCCCAGTCCCAGACAGCTGGCAAAGGCAAGAGGGATGAGGCGTCATCTAAAGTCTGTTTATCGCGACTCAAACTAAACAGACCTGTGATCACTCGCAAACAATCGCATCAACCGCTGTCTCACCTTTTGTGATACGATTAGGAAGGTGAGTGTGTCCCCATCTTTCAGCACCTCTGTGACCTGAATGGTATGACCATGCACACTGAGAGAGGAGCTCACCTCTTTAGCCTCTTCCTGAAGTGAGAAACTGCAGTGATCAATAGTATCAACGCAGTAGTGAGGAGTGACAAACACTGCTGGATGTCTGCCTGGACATTAAAGCCGTCACATGAAAGCCAAACTTACCATCATTGTCAAGCGCCTGACTTCATGTGTCCTTCAGCTGCTTTGTTTAAAACTCAAATCTCCTTTCATGTCAATAGCAGTGAGTGAAGATCTTTTGTGTTCTGCTGGTCGTAGCGAGCTCACGCTCCAACTGCTGAGTCGGCACAGGATATCCTCTGGGTCAAAGTGCACACAGTGCCTGTGAGAGATGGCGTAAAACAGAGCCAAATGTAAAGTGCTGGTGCAGCGAAAACGATAAGTAACTGGCGTGTTAGTCAGTAAAACAGGACACAGCCACACAGGAAAAGCAGCCTTGTGTCCTCGTAGGACTCAACAGTCCCCTCACAGATTCAAAATCCTGAAAACAAGCAGAGAAGTCACATGTTAATCCAGAAAAAAGCTTTTCAGGTTGTGTTCTGCTGAATTTCTACATGAAACCACGACACAGAGGCTGAGAAGACACTCAAATGTGGTTCTCTTTATTATCGTTAAGAAATGTCATCTAAATCATGGGAGAGGTCAGCGGAGACAAAGCCAACCAGGAGATTATTTCCAAGCTACATCCAAACAACACTTAATATGTGCAACGTAGGTGAACAAAAAAAAAGGGGGGGGGGGGTTGATCCGGAGAGAGTCGTGATGACTATCTCCGTTTCTGTCCCCCTGAAAGGTGTATTTTTAGGGCCGTTTTGAAGGAGGCCAAAGAGGTGCATGTTTTGAGGGCAGGAGTCAAACAGTTCCACCCTTGGGGGGCAGTATTGTAAAAAGATGATTTACCCATGTTAGTCCTGTAGGAGGGGGTAATCAGGTTGTTGTTTGAGCTCCCTCTAGTGTTGTGGCTGTGGGTGTCACTAAATCTGTGGAGGTGTTCCGTCAGGTATGCAGGGATTGAGGGGACTGAGGGCAGAGCTGCATTGACTATTTTAAATGCCAATCCCATTTTGAGTTGTTTAACCCTGTCTTCTACCCTGAGCCATTTTAGGCTATCAAAATGTCCAGGAAGAAGGTGGGTCATGGGCCCCAGATTGAGGAGTAGCCGAATCAGTTTGTTTTGGGAGGTTTGGAGCCTGGTTTTCAGGGACACTTTGATGTTGGAATACCAGGAGGTGCTAGCATAGTCAAAGAGGGGCTGAACGAGGCTCCAGCAAGAGTCCGGAGACAAAAGCAGACATTCTGCCCAAAACTCTTGTTCTCTGATTGACTTTTTCACCTTAGTTGCCATACTATCACCAGACAGGTATTTGTCAAGAACACAGCCCAAATAGGTAATCTCTTCTTTGCTCGAAATTACTGTATTATCGACTGTGACCTTGAAATCATTAACATTTATCTCACTTAGAGAGTGTTTAGACCCAAAAAGAATCGATTCGGTTTTACCAAGATGTAGTGACAGTTTGTTATCGGTAAGCCAAGTACGGATTCTGGTGACCTCAGAGCTGAGAGCCTCCTCAACCTGCACTTTGTCCTCTCCCGAAATCAGGAGTGCTGAGTCATCAGCAAACAGGAACAATTTGCAGTTACAGGCAGCATTCATGTCGTTAATGTATAGGAGGAACAGTAACGGTCCTAGAATGCTGCCTTGAGGAACCCCACAGCTTACCGGGAGGGACGAGGACAAGGTTCCGTTTATGTCCACCATTTGTTCTCGTCCCTCAAGGTACGATTTCATCCAGTTTGTTGATGTGCTATCAAAACCAATCGCCCCTAGTTTATTCAATAGGATTGAAGGGTTAACGGTGTCAAAGGCCTTCTGGAGGTCCAGCATGACCATGCCGCAGTACTTGCCCGAGTCTACTTCACGCTTAATGTAGTCGGTCAGATATATGAGGCACGTGTCAGTGGAGTGGGATGTTCTGAAGCCCGATTGGAATTCAAAGAGCAGGCTATGCTCGGCGAGGTAGCGGTTGATTTGCTCCTGGATTATTCTCTCCATGACCTTTGACATGGAACAAAGGATGGAAACAGGGCGGTAGTTGCCAGGTTCTAATTTGTTTCCTTTTTTATACAGAGGGATAACCCGCGCCGTCTTGAATTCCTGTGGGACGTGGCACTGATTGATGGATGCATAGATTTGATGGATGTCATACTCTTATCTTGGCCCCCCCGCGGCTTCCACGCTGCCCGGGATTCAACTCACGGGAGATTTCCTCCACGTTTCTTGACGATCGAAGGCGGAAAATCCTCCCACGGGAACGGAACAGCCTCAATCGTCTGCCTTCTCCACCTCAGTGTGGCTCTGCCGCTGATGGCACCGCCGTCAGTCTGGGTCCACGCCCAAGACGACGCCACGGGCGCACGCGATTGACGGACGCGCTACGGTATCTGCGACCCGATTGGCTGGCTGGGCACCAGCCAATCGGATTGCAGATACTGTCAATCGCTCGTCTGCCCGGGAATCAGAATCACCTGTTTGCTCCATCTGTCCGTCACGCCATCCTACTTAAAACCAGGATTTCAATGTTGCCGGAACCGACGTATTTGAAGCATTTGAGTATTAAAAAAAAAGTATATAATATAATATAAACGCTGTCATTTATAACCCAAACTCTACCCCTAACGTGTACTTTTGACGCCCTGCTGACGTCCATAGGTATATACCACCAAGTTGCAGAGAGACGAGACAAAATGGAGTTCGGGAGACCCAGAAACGTTTGTAAATGTCTCTTATAAGAATACACGCATACAAATTTACACCGTGAGGCTTCGCCGTCATCTTCGGAAGCCCTATTCACCGATTCACGGACAGTTACGGTTTACAAAGGCTCCGGTGCGGCCGCTGTTTTAAGATAGTAGCCGTTAGCAGGCGTTAGCTACCCTCAAAGTGCAAAACGGCTAACCGTGGGTTCGGCTCGGCTCGGCTCGGCTTGGATTGGTTCGGATCGGATCGGATTGGCTCTGATCGGCGGCGTGGCTCCCGTCTTCTGCCAGCGGAGGGATTGCAGAAACAGCGCCGCCCCAGAACCACCGCCGTGTTGGGAGTATTCCTGCATGGAGGCGGGACGCCACTGACTGTATAGGAGGCTGATTTCGGAGGCCATGGCGACTTGGGGAGGACGTGTCCTGCGTCCCATAGAGGCTCTGGAGGTTTACTGATGTCCATCCTCATCTTCGTCCCCCCCCGGACTGAAGCCTGACTTGGACCCGGTGGTCCAAACTGGGGGGGAAAACAACATTCTGGGATCTTTAAATGCATTTGGTTCAACTTACAAGTGTTCAAGTGCTTCAATTTCAAATTCATGTTGCCAGGATCTTTGTCCTGTGTGGTGATGATGTCTGTCCATTTCCTTTTGTTTACTGCCACC